>NC_134217.1:17258538-17356038 GCF_965140235.1 Caretta caretta | reverse complement strand
TAGGATGGAAACACAGGTCAGGATCTCCAAAGTTCACCAAGCTGGTAGATTTATGCCAGAGACAACTCAGAATAGGTTTATCTGTAGCATACTAAAGGCCTGATCCTGATTCCCACTGACAAGAATCCCAGGCTACTGTAAAAGCGCTGGACTCTCGCAAAGAAAAAGATGAAGATGACAAAACAAGAGGAGAGCAACTAGGGAAAGAAAGCTGGTAGAAGAGAAAGAAGAAAGTAACCAGACTAATCATTTTTAAAACGGTCCCAACTCTCTTAGAGAGCTGTAAGAAGCCACCAATCCTTTCTTGTATTTCTTGTATTCTGCTATCTTGTATTTATTTTTATTCAGGAGGTTTATACTGTATATTCTACTGGAGGAATGCGGTATCAGAAAAGTAAAATACCTCCCCTTTACCCAAGAGTTTGTGACTACCTGCCTGACAGAAACCAGACAAAGCAATAAAACAAAAGGGGAGGGGGGAAACGTTAGGCTTTCCATTGATTTAAAAAACCAATATTATTTTACGATACTGCTTACTCTGTGCTAAGGAAACTAACTCTAGACCTGATCAGAGTATCACTTTTCAAATGCCTAAATCCCTGTAAAGGTTTAGTGTCTGGCTGTGTGCATTTTGCTCAGTATTAACATGTTCAATGGAGTACTTTGATTTTTTTTTTATCTCGACGCCAGAAGCTGGTGAATATATGCTTCATAGCTTCAGATAAACCTTTTGTTCTTCTGGGGCTGATCAGCTGGTGCGGCAGCGAGAGGGAGAGGAGGAAGGAAATTCACAGGGGCTCTACGGTTTCAAAAAGTCAAATTACCTCTGAGCCATGGCATTGCTGATAATTTAAATGAAAAAATATATATACAGGCTGCACCACACAACATCTCTACTGTTAGGACTTTTAATGAAGCCCCAGTTGTGATGACACTGAAGCAGAGAACGCTACGGTGGGATAATTACTTGGCTCCCTCACAGCTGAGTTTCACAGATGCATTATTAACGGCACATTCCATGCCATAACGAGCACCGAATGTAGGTGGGATTCACAAACCCCGGCATCCGCCATTAGCGGGTTGGCGCAAACACAAATGAGTGTTTTCACAAAAGCATGCAAAGGTTGTGAAATTCCAATGAATTCTTTCACTGGAAAAATAGTTCAAGCTGCCATGACCGGATATGTCACCTCCCATGGCACACTGTGCTCTGAGTGAGGCACCATGGGAAATTACAGAATCAGAATGCATTGATTTTTCTGTAGAAAATACAGGCAGCAGCCCTGATGAAGAATTAAGGAGGAAATGTAATAACCTAATTCTCCTCCAATCTCACGTTCCCTCTCCCTCGGTGCTCCCCACCTTATTTTTGTTTAACAATTATCCAGGTATACAGGACTAAACTGAGCTTTGATGCAAGTGGGTGAAAGCACACCGGGCTGGATATAATTACACCTGCTTTCGTCAGAGCTGAATTTAGCCCACTTTGCCTGAATGTCACCAGCTCTGAGAGACAACAGTTCCAAGCAATACTTGTTTTAAGCTGCCACGTGTTTCATGCTGTTCTTTGTGACATTCATCCCCCTAAACAGTTTTCCCCTAACAGGCTTTCTCCACAGAATCTATTTACTAATGCAGTTATTAATAACTCCTCCTCGAACCATACAGTACATGGCCTGAAAGCTCTAGAGGATAAAAAGGGAATATTCACACACACAAATTACAGAAAACACAACATTAATGTGTTTCACTTGCATTAATCCAGGGCACATTAGTCTAGCACCCTCCTCAGCCCCATCAAACAAATACCAAGCAGTTAAAAAAATTCCTTATGGCCACGCTGCAGTGTTCTCTCCTCATTTTCAGAAATCAGCTTGGAGTAAGAAATGTTTTGAAATCAGTGGCAGTCCTGGTCCTTTTTACTTTTTTCCTATAAGCTTCCATTTCAAGGTGACCTTTTTTTGTGCGTTACCCCAAGTGTTTCTGCACACATACGGAACAAACAGTCTCCCAATAATTAACGCTAGCGCTTAATGACGTCCAGCTGCTGCGATAGCAAAATGAGGAGAGGCCAACCTTTGTAAACTAACTTGGGCTCTTCCAGTTACAGACGCTTTAAACCACGGTAGTACACTTCTCTTTGCCTAGTTCTCAAAGATCATTCGTACCAAATAAGACAAGTGTTCAAGATTAAGCATTTAATAACAAAGCTTATCTTTGAAGTAATATTTCATGCTGGCAAATTATATAAAAGGGCTGGATCAATTTCAGTGAATGCTGCAAAATGAATACAAATCCACAGCAGCAAATGAAAAACTAAAATGAAAATGTGAGTTGTTAAAGACATAAACCTTTACAAATTCTAGAAGTATAGTTCCAAGAGAAAACTGGAGATCGCTTCTTCGGCAAAATCCACTCCTCTGAACTCATTTTCTGATAAAATGTAAGAGGAGCTAACAGCCAACAGTTTATTAAAATAATGCCGTTTGCCAGTTTATTCATTATGTTCATAAGTATGGTAAGGATACTAGGTGAATTTTATATGAGAATGTCTCCATTATAACTCACGCCACGCGTCCTTCAGAAAAATCTATTCTTTCCACAAAGTCCTCTTTTAGACGGGTTTTCCTGCAATATTCCTTTATCCAACCCCTTATGTGCAATTTTTCCACACTGCATATCGATAATGTTGTCTGATTTAAGTGGCAAGTTCCTAATATCCACTCGGTGCTGCATGGTGGATCTCACCTCCCACGTTTCTGCTTTATGTACGAACACAAAACTCCCACTCAGGTTAATGAGAGATCTATGCACTGAGAGAGTGCAAAATACCAGTCAAGATCTACTGAGAAGAATTTTAACCTGTACCTAAGAGGAAGCTACAGATACCTTAATATGACATTTCAGGGCTTGTCACATGGAATGAATCTGGACCAAAATAGACAGTGAATTTAAAGTGAGTTACCTATTCCTGATTAACTCCATGTGTGGATGCTCTTAGTCCAGAAGAAGAGTGCCTTATTCTGAATTAGTTTAATCCTTTATAAATGGATTAAACTAATTCAGAACAAGGAACTTATTCTATAACAAGTGTGTCCACACATGGAATTATTCAGGAACAGGTAATCAGGAATAACTCCCCATGTAGACAAGCCCTTAGATTGCAAGTTGATATCTCAGAGAAAGAGAGAAGGTCCAATTTTGCCCTCAATTACATAGGTGATTCACACCCGTGCAGCTGAATCAGATGTATTCCGTTTCCAAAATCACTGACAAGGATAATGACTTCTACTGCGATAAACAGTAAATGGCCTTTACAAAGACACTGGGGAAGAGAATTGGCTAATTTACTTTAATTTAAACTAAATTTACAAATTAGGAAACATGTAATAATTTACTAATACCTCCAGCACCTCAGAAATCAACAAGGGGTCAATCGTGAACTCCAACCAAAACTGCCACACTTGTAACCACTCCACTTCTTGAACTAGCAAACTAATATTACATAGGTATTAAAGTACTTCCTAGACAATTCTGGGTGACAACACCTTTCAGAATATAATTTAAAAACAAAATCATCAGTTTACACAATAACAGAGTCCTTGGGAAAAAAATTGGTATGTGCACAGTAATACTGATTTCTAAGCTCAAATTCCTTTGTTTGCTTTAACACTAACTTTGTACCCTACTGCTGCCTGAAGACTCAAAAGGAGTTGCATTTTTTAAAAAATTGCATAACGTGGCAACATTCCTCAGTGTATCAACGTTTCTTGAGCAGGAAGGTACCAAAAGGCTAATAGCCAAGAACTAAACTTTGTTCTACTCTACTAAAAATACTGCACTGATTAGCCAATTGCATTATTTATTTTCCTCTGATAAAAATAACCTTATTAAGAAATCGTAAGTATGCACTTATTACAAAGCAGTTCTGATTAAATTCCACAGTGCAGATATTTGGGAGAAGGGACGTGGGAGAACGAGAGATGTTTTCATATATAGGATGAATGGCACAATATGCTGGTACACACACCCCTTATATATAGGGGGGGGGGGTGTATATAAAACAGCCATGGAAAAAAATGTCTATAACAAAACAGAGAATTTGGAGACATCTGTTAACCATGATTATCCGGTCTTAAAACTGAGCATTTTAGATTTCTTAGCTCCCTCTTTTGTTCAGTTTTGGTTCTCAAGCTTGCAGTTTTCTGCTCTACACTATTTATTTTTGTGCACTCTGTAACACAACCTGACAAAATTCTGCTTGCTCATTCACCCAGAATGAATAATTTTTAAATAGGACAATAAAGTATCTTTATTTTTTTCATAAACAACAATGGCCAAGATAAAGGGCTAGCAAGTATATTTTAAAGTTCAAGATGATTTTACAAGGCTTCTGCAAGCCATATAGCTTCTTCTCCAATTCTAAAGTTCATCCATATACTAAGACAGAATTGTAAGGGAATGATCTACTTGAAAATGGAGAATGAGCTGCCAAATTTGGAGTGAGTTCCAGATTTTGAATCCTTCCTGTTCCCCAAATTGTGGTGTCCAAGTTTGTTTTAAAAGTCAACCACAAAATCTGACTCTGAGTTTGGATTCCATTTCTCTCCAAAGTTTGGTGCTGTTTAGATCTAAACGGATGTTTGGGGCCCATCTTCACTCCACAAAGAGATGGTGATGTTTTGGACTTGTTTTTTGCCCTCCTCACCTCCCCCACAAAAAGTTACTTTTCTATACACAATGGACCACTGATCTTATGATATGCTTTAGATAATTAAAGGATGGGAAAGCATTTCTAAGAAAAAAGCGTTTTTCTTCAAGGTGAAATAGGGAGGCAAGATATTACACATTAAGAAATACTAACATGTTAAAGGTTTTAATAGGCAAGATCATGGAAGTTTGAAAACATGATTCATTTATGCTATATATTTATGTATACAAGCCTATTAGGTTCTGTAGTGCTTTTTAATATTATCATGCATAAATATATATTCACTGTACATAAATGTATACACAGGGTAAATGTATGCTAATAACCTTTTGAATTAATCATGTTATAAATCTGGTGCAGACAAGATGAAGCAATACGTCTAAATATTCCAATATTCTCTATTGTATTAGAGTATTAATACATATATGCATTTATATACAAAGATTATAAAATATTTATGGTTTATCATCTTAAACTTTAATCTTGTTCGTAATATAGACAGATGTTACTTTTATGGGAGGTAACTTTATTATTTAACACTCCAAGGGCAAGATTATGTTTTTCTATTAAAAGGAAGGGACATACTTCTCCTCAGTCCTTAGAGTGCAAGCCTTCGTATTCTGCAATATGTTGTGGCTTAATTTTTATACACACCAATTTCTTATCTGTTAGTTCAAGGTGAGTACTCCAGCTAGTGACAGTTATTTTACCAAACCTCTCAAAATACTGTACACGAAAAATGGCACATACAACTTTTGTTGTGTTCACTTTCTAGACAGAGAAATACTAATTGTCTTTTTAAAAAATCTCTATAGTATTTTGTCAATATTTTTTTATTACAGCAGAGCATGTATAAATATTTTATTGTAAACCAAGGGCCTAAAATAAACAGTTTAGTAAATAGTTATTACATTACAAGGAAAAACATCTGTGGAAACTGTTTTCCATGTAATTATTCTTGCTATTTTACATTAGCGCTCAACGTGAGTTTCTTTGGCTCTAACGTTTCACTTGTTCTGAATCTTCCTCCTTGTTGCTATTATTAAAATCTTAAAAAGGTGCCAAATCTTAAATGAAGAAAAAAAATGATTCGCTAGAAATTATTCATATCACAGTGAGCCTCTACTAAACCTGGCAGGGGTGCAATATTTTCGGTGAAATTAACATAAAATATACAACTGCAAATTATCCAGGAAATAGCTATGTTCTTTACAGCACGCATTTACATGGGGGGGGGGGGGAAGTGAATGTTCTACTTATCTGTCTAACACAAAGCTAAAAACAGTCTCTTCCAAAGCCAGCTTTAAAGGGAAAATAATAGATCTGCATAGGGAACATGGTCCTTAAAGAGGATATAACAAATAGCTGGTTGGCAAAATCAACCTTAGAAATTACTGGAAAAAATAATCAACCCTGGACATTTCTACTGCTGAATGCTAGCAATCCAGTTTTAGTTCTCTTCTTGATACATGGAATGCATTTCCTCTCTTAGGCCTCAGCCCTTTCTGCTAAAACACAAGAAAAATTGTAATACTGTGTAAAATGCAAATCTTACTGTAAATATTTTATAAAATTGTTGCATATATCCCAAAAAGCTATAGGTCTTAATTGAGAGGAGGCTATTTTGCCAGTCAATATATGGAAATGTAAAATGCTAATTCATGTTTTTCTACTTGTAAAAAACCCTGGAGAACAGCAAAACCACAAATGCACTCACTTTAATATTATACATATAATTTGGCTCCCTCTTTACAATCCCCACTGTCCTGGCTTTTATCTCCCAATGGCTGCAGAGGAAGAATCACAGAATCACTTTTACATCATCTGCACAGGAAGTCAACCCCCATGCTCTGCCAGCTTGGCAAAGGAGTAAGAGGCTGAGCTAACACACACTGCAAACAGGAACTGAAACAAGAAATTCCAGCCTTGTTACACAAGAAACAAGCCCTAAATGACATTAAACCTGATCGGAGAGGAACAGCATGCAAACAGCGTTTCACCAGTGAGAACTAACTTACATTAACAGCAGCCCAGACAGAAGGCACACAGGCAGATATGAAATCTGATGCAACCCAATGTGCACACCTGCAAGTGTTAGGAGTCTCGAGATTTTTTGCTGAAGTGTTTTTAGCACACGTAGCTTTTGATTTTTAGACAGCTGATGATTGTGACACTAAGGCTTAAGACTCCCTTACTCGGTGTCGTGCTGAAATCTGTCTAGAAGTTATTTGGTCTGATTAAACATACAGTCACTAGTGTTAGCCTTTATTCACTCACGTGCATGTTTACTTAGCAAAGGAAGGACTGGGGAGGGGGATAGTATTGTGTCAACTTTAAATGAAACTATCAAGTCATTAAATTTTCAGCTCTCACTTGGTAGCTGATGCTGGCTTTAAAGTCTGAAAATGATAGCCTTCCCCCAACAATTTAAAGGGTTTTCCCCCCAGTAGATTTCTTTATCTTCTGATTAGAGCTGAAGTTAATGTGGTTGTTTTGTTTAACATCAATAATGCCTGAGTAGATGATCTAGCAATGGGATGAATAAAACAAGCTGTAACAAATGACATGCTGTTGATACTAGCTGATACTGATCATCTAACACATGGAGCAAAACTGCATTTGGTTATTCTGGAGTAAAACCTAGAGTCGATGGATTTACTCTGCTATAACTGAATGAAAAACAACAATTTTTACAATTTTACAACAATTAGTTTTAGAATTATACAACGACATTATATTCAAAGCCACTGATCTTATTCTTTGATAGGTATGGGTGAGCATACACAAGACAACACATCTAAAGGCAGGGTTAACTTCTGAGTGTGGTTATATTTACTACAGTACCTAACTGTTTATACATATATAAAGTTCAGCGTATACTTTATTTCCTACCTGCAGTGACATTTTTCATAGTCCTCCTCTCCACCAGTGCAGGAGCTGGAAAAGAAGGTAACGTCTCACCATATGGGGTTTGGGCTGCACCTACAGGAAACAGGAGGTAAAAAGACTCAACTCTTCCCCGTGAGGTCAGCACCTCATTTACCCCCAGTGCATGGGTTAATTGCAACACAACAAAACAAAGAGGAAAGAGATTCAGGGTAGGCAGGAGAAAGTGTGTTGGTGAAGAGGAGGACTATGGAAAACACCATTACTAGTAAGTAATCATTCTTTTTCATACCTCCCCTCTTCACCAATCTAGGAGTCGGAAAAGAAGTTCAGTCCTCACCATATAGAAATGTAATTGACAATAGAACCAGGCAATAGCCCCTTACCTTAAAATGACTATAGTATCTGACAGATCCTATGACTGAAAGTGCATTTTCTGCAGAAGTTAATACAAGTTTATGGCGGGTAGGAAAAATATGTACGTTTGACTCAGTTGCTACTCTTTAATTTTCCAAAAGTTACATTCCATCTGAGAATTGCTTACAACTCCCAGCAGAATAAAGCTTCATGCAGTATGGAGAGACTCAAGATCCTGTTGTTCGAAGTATTCTTGCATAGGCCTTGATCCACCTGGAAACTGTAGTATTTGGATGCATTGTGTCTTTCCCTAGCCAATAAAATACGACAAATAATGCTTTTGAGTTGTAAAATAGCATCATTAGTCCAAGGTAAGAGTCAATGTTTTGCCTGACAAAGAATGAAAACTGTCTCTAAAGAAATGTAGATTGATTATGATAGATCAACTGGTTCATTTAAAATCTGATATTACCTTAGGAAAGTCTGATAATGAAACTAAAATCTTCTCTCTCGAAGTTCAACTGAAGACACAGAGGCAATTGTTAGAACCTTCCTGCTTAGAGACAGGCCACAAAAAATAAATTTTTTAGTAAAGC
Organism: Caretta caretta; assembly: GCF_965140235.1. Taxonomy (NCBI): domain Eukaryota; kingdom Metazoa; phylum Chordata; order Testudines; family Cheloniidae; genus Caretta; species Caretta caretta. The sequence continues at coordinate 17,347,488 of NC_134217.1, read as the reverse complement.
AAATGTAAAGGAATTGAATCTGCCAATTCAAAACTCGAACAATACATACATCTCAATCTGGAATAATCTAAAGAGAGAAGAACATGAAGTAGAGATTTCTTGATTCCTTAAAGAGGCCAGAAAGTTGCCAAAATTACTAATAAGTTGACCCACAAAGTTTCCGCTACAAAAATCCAAAATGTAAGTGACCAAACATGTATGGTACCTACCGCAGAGGCAATTGGTTCTCTCTGCACCAAGAACTTGACAGAAAATGATGAGTCAAAGGTGTTCTGAAACACACAGTAGAATTTAAAAGAATTAAAATGTTCTTCAGAGGTCAGAATAATGTGAATGAAATTCTTGCTGTTGAAAAGTTTCTCTCTACACTAATGAATGATCAGGAAAGAAAGTAGTCCGATTACTCAGGAGGATATGACAATAATATTTTTGTCCCTCAGGAAGGAGAGGGAAATTATACTTGACCTGATTTGCTAATCAAGTATGACGCGTATCAATGAAATTTGCTCTAATGACTATTTGTAATGGGCAGTCTCTTCACTTAAAGGACCAGGTTAAAGTCTCCCCAAGATTTGCACTGCCATTTAATTTGATCCTTATTTAAAGGCAATGCACCAACTGTATCCCTTTGAAGTAAATGGAGTTACATTGAAAATGAATTTGGACCTATATCTAATAGGAAAAAATTCTCATTTGTCCATTGGATGATCAGACAAGTTTCAGTGTACATAACTTGATAACCCTCTTATTCAAATACAGATGTTTTCCATAACAGGAGAAGGAAGGAAGGAAACGTTTTGGACCTGATCATCAGAAGTGCTGAGCACTTGCAGCTCCCTCTGAAGTCAGTGAGTGCAGGTACTTAAAACCACGGACATGTTTTTTATTAGTAAGTGTTGTTTATCAGTGTTCTTATTAGTAAGAAAGGGACTTAGATCTACCTTTCTAGTACTGTGCACTTTCTCTTCCCACTGTCCAATGACAGGGTAGACTGGAACAGTGTCCACACCTCCCCAAAGAGATAAAATGAATGGTGCATGGACTTTTTATAACTTTGGCCAAAGATGTTAAACTTTCCCAAATATGCACTGCTTTGCCTCCCACCCCGTTTGTTTGTTTTTAGGTAAGCCCAGATATCTTGCTAGTGCAGAAACAGAAATGGTAGCTGATTTCCTTGCAGCTTTGGATGAAAAGGCATTAAAAACTGCACCACTGGTTTGGCAAGACTTGAAGAACAGGGAAATCTTCTTTCTCCAAGAAAAAGCATTAGTTGTCTGTTAACAGCAACCTGCCTGTTAAAACATCATAAACACCTAGATTTCAAGACAGAATTGGTACAAAGCTACAGGGACAAAGAAGATTCAAAAGCTGTACATAGAATTACAGTATAAACAACCAGTGGAACCTGTAGATGTGATGGTGTACAATATGGCTCCTTTATATCGAAGAGAGAATGCAACTGCTGCTGTTCTAGGACCTCTACAATCTTCTCTACATACTTTATGACGACAGAAATGACAATCTTCTCACAGGAAGAGGTTATCCCCTTTGATTAGATCATTCTTGCTCATATGCAATTAGTAGTAGCACGAACTGATTACAGGGAACCTAATGTCAAGTTTTAGGATTTTTTTTTTGTTTTTTAAGTATTCATCCTGTTGATGAATGCTATCTTTAATTCTTAATTTCTTCACTGTTTAGAGATAATGAAGTTTAATTCAGTTTTAATTTAGTCTAAAAAATTGGTTCTTTTCAGCATCTTTATCCAAAAGTGATGCAGAGTCTATAAGCTTTCCTAATAAAAAAGAAAACTATATGAAAAACATTTTAATAGAGAAAATATAACTTCAAAGTGAAATCCTTCATGACAAGGGAAATCAAATATCTCATATACAATTATACTGTCAGATGCCACGCTTTAAAGAAATCATTTTGTTATTGTTTAGGACCTCAATTATTTAGTAAATTGGTTAATTTCTTAAGCAAGCAATGGTGCCATTGAAGGCAAAACTCTGTACAATTCAAAGCAGCAGGATTCAAATGTGAGGAAATAAACAAATTCATGTAAAGAGCAAAAGATATCTTTGCAGCATCACTCTAGAAAAGTCTGAAGAACAGACCTGAAAATGATGGAGCTTTGTTTATAGGAAGATTCTGATTCTTTGTTTTTTTTTTTTAAATCAGGAGAAAGGTAGAAAGGTCTGATTGGAAACTGAGGTGCTGACCTTTATAGTGGGAAAGAGTTGAGTAATTTTGCCACCCGTAGGTAGAACCAAAATTTCATATGGTGAGAACTTACCTTCTTTTCCAACTTCAGGGTTGGTGGAGAGGGACTCTGTGAAGACTGTGTGCACTTATATTCATAGATATTTGCCCACACATGTACAAATAATCCAAGAAGCAGGCAGAAAATATCTCTGCAGACTGCTAAATACAATTCTGGGGTTTTTTTTTTAATTTGGGGGGAGGGTTGTTGTTGTTGTTGTTTTTGAAAATACAATAATTAACAATACCACTAAAGTGAAGAACAAGTTACAGCATCAAAATATCACAGTTTACACACATGAAAGTTTACTGGAAAGAGACATTTTTGCCACACTAGTTAACAGATGTTGAAAGACTGTGAATTGATTGAGATGCTTGCTAATGATAACTTTGAAGACACATCAGACTTAAAACTCAGACTGATTACAGAAAAGGTGTTTTATCAACTGCTCCTCTTTATGAATAAATATGAAACTACCAGGAAAATGTTTAAACGAGTTTAATCATAACTGCATATGAAAATTGGGTTGAAGGGCAAAAAGGATTCTTAACACGGTTAAGAGAGAATGAAAGCAATATAAAACTGTGATCACAGACGATTATGCATGTATCATGCAAAACAGGAATGTTGTCATAGCAGCTATAAAAATGTCAGTGAAAACTGAACTACTATTATGCAAGGTGTAAATGAAACGAAAAAATGCAAAAGGAAAATACGAATGAATATATTAAGGAAAACACTATTTCTTTCCTGGTAGATAAACAAGCAAAACAAAATACATTTTCATGAAATAGAGTAATTTCTAGGGACAAATATGCATAGATAACAATTGTAAGAGACCATAGCTTAATTCCGATGAAGTGGGCTGTAGCTCACGAAAACTTATGCTCAAATAAATTTATTAGTCTCTAAGGTGCCACAAGTACTCCTTTTCTTTTTGCGAATACAGACTAACACGGCTGCTACTCTGAAACATAGCTACACTGTGTATCTGGATGACAAAGCTATTAGTATTTCTGGCAACAAATTTTCCATGTGGCAGAAAAAAGAGAGGGCTAAAATGTACAATTATGAAGACCATTTTAAAATAGGAAGCCAACTAGATATTGGATTCTATTAGGGCCCGACATTTCCTGCTTAAGTCAATGGGAGTTTGAGCTCTGGCCCTGAATGAAACTACACTATTAATTATTAATACTGTAGTTTAATTATCAGTGGTGTACATTTACAGTGCTATATCCTCCTAGTACATATGTACCACGCTCACCATTGTGTTATTTAAGTATCTACATGAATCATTATTAACAATAACAGAGAACTAATGTAAAACTCAAAACAAGCGCTTTAGGTAGGCCAACAATTACATTTAGGCTTATAGATATAATACATATTGCATTCTAAGACTCTCAATCCTGCAACAAGTTCCATGCGGACAGATGCCTACACAGGCATAGAGCCCCACTCAGGGCAACAGTATGCCATGCACACCCAGAGGTTTATATAGGCAAAGCACAAATGAGGATCAAGGCCCAAATACGCATTTCTGAACAGAATGCATGTAGCTCATAAAGGTTTGTATACCAGTTTTTCCTTTCTAAAACCAACTTTAAATAGTAGACAGCTACCTTAACGTGTGATTCCAGTACTACTTATTAATTAAAAGAAATCCACAAAGAATTAGCTGCTTAAAGCAAATACTACATTAATGTATAAGGATTGTGCTTGCAACTGTGCATTAAAAGAGCAACACTTAAAATATGCTTTAAAAATATGCAAGTTTTACAAATATATTTTGAATTCTTAATGTGTTCATAAATAATTCACACATTCAACCGCTAAGTCCAGAAATATGTTATCATTGATCATTTGCATTTAATGCTTCAAAAACAATCTGGCACATTTTTTATTTGCCTTAACACTTGAAAGCTATTACAAAGACACTGTGTTCCAGTGTTATCATCATTGCTACCATGTATACATTTTAATTCAGCACTGGGCTACACTACAAACCCATGCTGGTATAACTACGTTGCTCACAGGTGTGGAAAATCCACACCCCTGAGCAATGCAGTTATACCGACCTAACGCCAACATCTGGTGTAGATGGGAGGGCTTCTCCCATCAACATAGCTACTGCCTCTTGGAGAGGTGAAGTCCCTATGCCGACGGGACAGGCTCTCCTTTCATTGTAGGTAGCATCTTCACTTAGCACTGCAGCTGCGCTGCTGCAGCACTGTAAGTGTAGACAAATCCGAATACCTGGCCAAAGGCCTGTAGGGTTTCCCTCTCAAGAATCAGACAGTTTTGTCTCAGTCATTTGACACAATGTCATGACTGGATGGAAAGGAATTTTGTTTACCAAGAAGCACCTTTCAAAATTTTGCAAATTTAAATAACTGAGAATTCAAGCCGCGTGTTTAACTAACAGTGCATAAGAAAAATAGAACATTTAAACAGAATTAATGCCTTCCTTTAACATACATTATTGTATTAAGATCTCTATTCTGAAATTGCTGACTATCCTCAGCTCCCAAGTCAATGAGAGTTGAGAGGACTCAGCACTTCCCAGGATCAGGCCCTAACAACAGAAATGTCTTTGTATCCTAGAAGGAAATGCATATGGCAAATACTTCCACCTATGCAGATGCCATTTGTAAAGTGTGGTAAGCTCTGTATCTGGATCCACTTTGTATTAACAGTGAATACATATACTCAGATAGTACAGTGATGGGCAGCAGTATAAAACCATAACTAGCTTTACATCCATACAAATACCTGGGCTGGACAGTTATGTTATTAGCTGAATCAATGAAAACTATAACAAAGAGATTCATGCTCCAAAAGGTTCTGAGATACATTCTGACTGTGAAATCTCAAATCTTTTAACTGCTTTCTTGATGTTATCTCTGTGATTTAGTGGTCTATCAATTAATAGTTCTTTTACATGTGAAAACAACTTTCCTCACACTGCTGCCTTTTAAAGTCTGTGCATTATCTGAGTTCTTTGGGTTTGGCCTCAAATTTGTTACACTAATTATTCTTATTTTTGGTCATGGTTTTATTTAGAATACTTGTGTCAATTTACAGAAAAAATGTAGATGATATACATTCTGTATGTGTCTGTGTTTCTGGCAAAACAATTCCACAACTTGAAACACAATATTCAGGAGGGATCAGTGGCATTTTAGCACAGATTAGGTTATACAGATGTTTGGGATCCTGTGTTACCTGAATCAAAAATATCATTAAAAACACACTGCAGCTCATTGCTCAGCAACATCCATTTGTTTTTTGCACTGAAATTTCTTTTTGCCTCGTTCATCATTACAATTAGGTAATTTGGTAGTTCCCCATCATCCAAGCCAGAGGATGCTAAGGCCTTGTCTACACTACGGGGGGAGATCAATCTAAGTTACGCAACTTCAGCTCTATGAATAACGTAGCTGAAGTCAGCGTACTTAGATCTACTTACCGCGGGGTCCACACTACACTATGTCAACGGGAGACGCTCTCCCATCAACCCCCCTTGTGCTTCTCGTTCAGGTGGAGTTCAGGAGTTGATGGGAGAGTGATCTGCAGTCAATTTAGTGGATCTTCACTAGACCTGCTAAATCAACCGCCGATGCATCTATTGCCACACATCGATCCCCCGATAAGTGTAGACAAGCCCTAAGTCTATAAAGCAGTCCAAGATACAGACCACAAAGCTATTTCAATACAACTGCCACTATTGTCCCCTACAGCTGTAAAATGAATAAACTGGGCCTCCTGCTTTATGTATTCCCCAATACAAATTAAGTACAGGTTCTGGAGACCATCCTAGTTTACAATAATCTGCCCATTGTTACACTCTATGGCTCTCAAAATAGTTTGCCAGAAGAATGCTGATCATCATATACGTAACTGATTGGGAGGGGCTGGGAAGAATACACAGAGATGATTGGTCTGTATATTTGTGTGTGTACTTATAAAAATTAATATGTTTACTGGACACCTTATCTTAGACTAGTAAAATCCAAAATAAATAAATAAATAAATAAATAAATGAGAGACAAATCTAGAGGGAATGCTTTGCCACAAACGTGGCACAAGGACCTATCAGTGGTCAAACTATTGAATATTCAAGTGTCCTACTGCTCCCTCAGCCGTAGGAGAAAGATCTGTTAAGAGCTTTCTGTGATTTTTGCTGTTGTCATGGATGTTCTCTTCCTCCACCGTTGGAGCCAGTTGCTTAGCATGCCATCCTTCTAGGCATCTAATAGAGACTGCACATCAGAGGCAGTGGTTGGTGGGGGAATAGGGGAAACACTTGAAACATGGTCAGGTCAGCACAACAGGAGGTAAGGAGTACAGAGACTGCAAGAACTACAGACATTTTTTGATATACTCCTGGGTAGACTCCCCAATGCTGGCAAATGTTTCAAAGGGGGAATCCCTTCTCTCTGTGGACAGAAATGTTTCAAAGGAGCACCAATCAGTGGAATGTTTCAAAGACCTTCTGCTCTCTAAAAATTCCACCCCAAAAACCCCAGACCCCTTCCTAACTAATCATGACGAAAGGGGCCTGACTCTGTGGCTAAAAACCTTCCTACAGCTCATAGCTTAAAATAAAACAAAGCATTTACCATATACCTGCTCCAGGAATGTATCCAGTCTGTTCAGTCACCAGGGTCTCTGCATGGGACTCAATATGCTTCTGTGGCTGCGTACAGGATATGAAGAGCTAGAGTGCAGAAGGGTAATTTTTCAAAGCAGTGCGTGGGAGTAGTGTTGAAAATTTCCTCCATACTACTTTGAAAATTTCAACCTACTCTACTGAATTACAACCAGGGCCTCTAACTCCTGAGTAGACAGCCAAGAAGCAGAAGAGGGAGATGAGCCCAGTTAACAGGATGAAATACTTGGCACTGTTTAAAAACTAAATTGTAAGACGTGATCACGTAATTATCTAACCATGCTATGGAGGTGTCTTGCATTACAAGGCAGAGATCGTTTTGATGACTATTATTTGAAAGGAATAAAGTATGAGTTTAGAAAGCCACTTTTCATTTATTTTGTCTGCGTGAGAGTATGAAAAAAAGTTAGTGCCGCTGAAAGATGTTGGACTGTCAGATCTAGTGACTGAGCCCCTCTACTCACTGGGCACACGCACCATGGGCCGCAGCAATGCAAGCTTCCCTGGCACACTACTGCACCAGTGTGCCTCCATCCTGACTTGGAGGCTAATTTCTCTGTCAGGGCTCTGAATAAGTTACAATTCATGGTGGTGATTTTTGTAATATGGACTTTGGTCCACTGGGATTCAAGCAAGACCTCCAACTCACTTCTCAGAGGCTACTGAATGGTAACTACCCTTCCATCACCACCAATCTGGGCTAGATTTGTAAAATGAAAAACTCTTTAACCCATTACCTTTATTATAAGTAAAGCTACCTTAATAATAAGGAGCTATATGCCCTCCTCTGCTATAGTATATGAAGGGGAGTGAAACAAGCATGGTTAGGGCTCCTCGCCCATAGGACAGGCACAACACAGGCTGTGCAAACTTTGGAGTAGGTGGGCTATGAGCGGACCAGAGGAGCAATCACTATCCATGATATTCATGCCTCTGAAATACTGGATTAGCATTAAAAACATATGCGGGAGTCCCTGGTGGTGGAATGAGCTATAACTGCTCTCCCCATACCTTCAATATCCTTGAAGGTAACCTCACTGGTAGAACAGTCCCTAAGCCAACTCTGCTTCCTGGGTGAGATGAGGCCACAGAGTGTTGTGGAGTTGCTCAGGATCTACAGGGCCGGAGAGAAGATTGGTTTCCCATCCAAGTTTCTATTCTTCAACCCTTCTCTGATCTTCTAAACCCAACTGAAAGACAGTTGTGAGCTGAACCTTGTGGAGCTCCTCCAAGTCACTCCCAGCCTATAGGTTTTTCAAGGGAGGGAAGCATGTGGCCCTTTGATATCGGATGCGATACACAATTTGTGCCTTGGCACACTCTAGTATTTACCACAGCTTAGTCCTACGGAACTGAAATCCGTTACCCATACTGGGACTATGTACCTGTAGTTTTCTACAGTCTTCTGAAGTTTGCACTGTAACTTATTTACAATTCTGAGGAACTGACATTTGCAGCCCTCCCAGAGAGAGGCACTACACTTTTCTCAGCTCCACATGTACTCTACCAATGCTTCTGGTATTGGAATTCAAGCTTTACCATATATAAATCAAGGTATTACTGCAGACAGCAGAAATTTGGTGGTACAATAATTAATGTATGAAGTGTATATTATGTGTGTGTAAGTTAAAGGAAGAAGTTACTTATTTCAAATAGCATAAAACAGTTCCATCTGTAATCAAACAGTACACTGACAGCAGAATCCCATGCACTACATAGTTTTAGATCACTGATTATCAACCTCTGTTTTACATTTTAAGTTAAAAGTACATATCAGCTTTCCGAAGGAGACCTCTCTTTCAGGTTTCTTAACAAAAAGTAGGGGGACGGGGGAGGAAGAAGGTAAGACTTTAAGATCACTGTGGTCCAATTAGCAAGGATCTCACCCTTCAAGTCTGCAAACAAGAGATTACATTAACACCTGGTACAAAAGCTAACATTCTTAGATATCTTTATCTTCTATTTGACAGACTTGAAACTCTTGCCTAGCACTACTATGGAAATTCTTGTGACTGACAGTGTATATCTTGCATTTATAAAGAGGTTTTTTTAATCTTTGTGTCAGTCTTTAATTCTCCCTTCAATATTTGTGCATAATTCACATTAATGATAATGGGAGTTACATACTTGCATTGAGAGGAGAATAGCCTCCTAAATGTAAAATTGTTCTAGGAAAACCATTATGCTTATCTAAAATAAATGCTGCACATGAACATATGGGACACATAAAGTGCACTGTAGGGTCCTTGAAGGATCTCTTACAACATATGCCTGGAGTGACATGTATAAGAAACTCCTTTGTCATCTATGCATCAAAATAAACTGATCTCTCGGGCCATCACATATATTTATAACATCTGTACAGATAGGAAAAAAATACTTCTTTGCAATTGTCAGAAAATGACCATACAGCTGCAATAGAAATACAACCCTTCAGATTACAGTAACACTTGGCTGCAGCTTGTTATGCTAGGGATCTCAGCAAGGTATTGCTTTAAAAAAAATTGAACATCTGAAAAGTTGAACCTTCTAAAGTCCAGAACTGTTTGGAAAAAAAAAAAAAGCACTGAAAAAACTTTTTAAGCATTTTGTTTTGACGATGTGCCTCAGGAATTCATCACATTTAACTGGGAAAATGTGAGCCATTAAATCTATTCAATGTCATGACATACAAAATTGAAGCATAATTGCTCCTAAGTGGTTGACAACTGGCAAGTACTTTTTATATGGATAGAGGAAAATTTATGCTATAAAATGTAAGATATTGTCAAAAGTTTGATTTTAATATAAGTGAAAATGCTACAAGAGGATTCAAAAGAGTAGAAAAAGCTCAGCAGTAACACTTTTACAACCACACATTTAAAAAGCTTTGAAATGAACAATCATTACATCTAAACCATTTGCCCTCAAAGTTTTAAAAAACCAGCATGAATATTAACAAATGATTAGAATAGTGAATTTCAAGAAGAGTAACAAAAACAAGCAGCCCATGAGAGGCCTGGTTTAAAAAGTTTCTTACCAATCATATGGTTTGCAACATGGATTTGTATCTCTCTTTCATTCTCAAAGGTCATCTGGCACTTGATGCACTGATACGTCTTTTTCTGTTTAATAACCAAAAAGAGATTAGAGAAAACTGTACTATAGCATAGAGCAGATGTGATTAAAAATACAGTCCGTTATATATGCTGAACATTTCTCCTACCTAACCCCTTTTTCCATATACCAAGGTTGCACAGGGTTTTGAATGAAAACTCAAGGTGTACTAATATCCTGCCTTCAGAGGGCTTTAATCTCAAAGCAAAAATTTCAAACGATAGTCTAAATCACAGTTTCAGTGCTGAGTACTTGAAAACCTGATAACTTGATTATGACATAAACCTTCTATTATTGACACTTTACCCAGAGCAGTACAAACTTCTGCGCATGGAAACAAAGTACTTTTAAAAGGAGATCTGTTTGCTTTCAGAAAAAGATCAACTTGGAAATTTTTTTTACTGTACTGAGGGAAACTCAAAGTACAATAGGCCTAAGACCAGTTGTACCTCGGGGAAAGGAAGGTGTGAATATATTTTGTACAGGTCTCCCATTAGAAATCTTGGAAATCCTACAGTAATATGAGAAATAATTTCCTTACGCTGTTTGTTGTGTGTTTTCTGTGTCATAATGTCATACTAATGAGGCTTAGCTGCAGAAACCAGGAGACAGTGTGAAGATGCAATTATAAGCCATTTATTCAAACAGGGAAAATGTGGTTTGTACTCAGATTGACAGTGGTGTGTACTCTGGCAGTGTGACAGGGAAGAATCCAAAAAATAATTTGCAGAGAATAAAATGCACTCGACAATTTAGGAATTCCAAGTTAAACCAAAAAACACCAGTGCTAAACTTGTGCAGATTTAGATTTACTTGTGTAGATCTCTCTACAACGTCTCCCAATGCCATTTTTAGGGGAGCTAATGCGGCCTACAAAAGATAAATTGGATTAGATATTCGTAAAGTATGTAGAAATATTAAAATGTGTTCATGTGTGGGTATGAGTAAATAATACATGCACATTTGAACAAATATTGATTATCTAAAACATAAATGCATAACTACGTGCTTAATACGTATGCTTAATTAGTGCAACAGAGCACACAAATGAGGTGCACATTTTTCACAAGCATTTGTGCACGTGCAGTTTAGAAAAACTGGGTCCCTTCTGCATAGAGTTTATTAGGAAGAAATTATTACCACAGTAATATTGCGGAGTGGCTCTTTCCGCTGCTATCACACTGTGTCATGAGTACTCAGGGCCTGCCTCTCCAACTCCTATTGTGGACAGCCCCATAAGTGTGAGTCTAGTCACTGTTAAAAAACAAAACCAAACCAAGCACCACGTTCTCAGTGCTAGCCATTAATGGTAGAATCCCACTTTTGTAGTTAATTCCCCAGCACTCTGAATTATTTACATTTGTGTATATTTTAATATCTAAATTATTTCTTGTTGCATTCCCTCCACCCCTAAGCCCATGTGTTGAACTCAGTTTCCAGGGCAGCAGTAAGAAATCCAAGGATTTGGAGGAGTGTAGCAGGTCGCCCTCGCCCTCCATGTACAGGAGCCAATTTCCTACAACACTTTTCTGAGGAGAGAAAAAAATAGGTGCCACCAGTACTTTCATTACTACATTCCACCTCAGCAACAGGTTGGAGATCAAGATTAATGAACATGGCACGGTACCATAATAACAGGTGCAACTGTCTGTATGTTTGCAGTGTTGTTGTAGCCGTTTTCGTCCCAGGATATTAGAGAGACAAAGTGGGTGAGGTATTATCAATCATTGAACCAAACTTCTGTTTGATGAGAGAGAAGTTTTTCAGCTTACACAGAGTTCTTCTTCAGATCTTGGAAAGGAACTCACAGCATCACAGCTAAACAAGGATACCCCACACCAGAGAAGTAGATCACATCATGGAACAGGTCATCCAAATAGCCCAAGAGAACCTGCTTCAATACAGGAGGGGAAAAAGCCTCTGACCATACATCCCTAGTTGTCACCAACCACCCCACACTTGAACCCATATGGGGTATCATCAAAAAATTACAACACATACTTGATGGGGACTACATCTTAAAAGAAATCTTTCCTCAACCCACCCTCTTCTGGCCTTCAAAATAACCCCCCAACCTTTTCAAGCTCATCATCAAGCAAGCTCCCCACAGACCAGGACCCATCAACTCGAAGTGGCACTAGACCTTGCCAGAACAACAGATGCAGAACCTGCAGACATATCTCCACTGCTACGATGATCAATATCCCCAACAACATACCTTTCAAAATCCATGGGTCCTGCACTTGCCTATCACAACATGTGGCATACCTCATCCATTTCACTAAATGTCCCAATAACAACTATGTTGGTGAAAGCAGACAATCACTATGCTCTCAAATGAACTTATATAGAAAAATGATAAAAGACAAAAACATCATATCACCCATGGGTGAACTCTTTTCACCAAACTATCACTTCATATCTGACCTCTCAGTACTCGTCCTCAAAGGAAACCTGTACCACACCTTCTAAAGACAAGCCTAGGAGCTTAAATTCATTACTTTGCTAGACACTAAAAATCATGGTCTTAATAAAGACACTGGATTTATGGCTTATCACAACAACCTGTAACCCATTAACCCCACTTTTTTGTCTTATGACTGCAGGGATATTAACAGGACACTTTCCCCTGAATGGTCCCTTAGAATATGTGTTTTACTTATGCTAAACAATCTGTTCCACCTTGTATTTAGCTATGACACTCTTGAGTATCTTTCCCAGACCTGAGGAAGGGCTTTGTGTAGTTCGAAAGCTCCTCTCTTCCACCAGCAAAAGTTGGTCTAATAAAAGATAATACCTCACCCACCTTGTATCTCTGTTTATATGAATTTTATGTACACACAATGCATACTGTACATAGTGTGTATGTATGTTGGTACACACACAGGGCCTTACATGTTGTAAATCATTATGGTTGGTTTAAATGTAGTAACATGAGAGAAAATATGATAATGGGATAAAACAATATGCTGTTGGGTGAAAATTGATTCAATAAGCCAACAGCACCTGTGCAGAGGGAAATAGTTTGGATTGGATATAGACCACCAGATGAGTCAGAAATGTCTCCCTTCCCCCCCTGCCTCCCAGAGTCCAGCCTAAAATGTGGGGTGCAAATGGAAAAAAGGTTGGGTTTCTGAAGCACTGCTTTCCAGGAGTTTGTCCCACAGCTTGAGCATGAGTGCAAACACACACACTTACCTACATAAACCAAGTAGACATATATATGTGCATGTACACAGTCACACATACACATACACACACAGGTGTCTCTAACTCACAAGTTCACCTCAGAAAACATTGGAAAAATCAAATGGCCACATTCAAAATGTGAAATCTTCCCCTCCTCCAAAAACTTTTAAGTCTGGATCTAGGGTGTTGGTTTAGATCCATCTCTAGTTAAAATCTTTCATCAGTTAATAAACTCATTAGTTAACAAGGACACTGGTTCAGCTCAACTCATTATTCAGACCTTTAAAATTAAATTAATACGTATTTATTTATAAAGAATTTTCTTGTGAATTTTAGTGCTTGTGAAAGATATATATTGCCAGATTTGGAGACTGGAGTTTTTTTTATCCTAACCCAGGCAGTGAGTCTGAACTTTCCTACACTACTCAGTCAACATACAAAAATCCCAACTTGGACAGACTGCCTTTGGAGTGAGAGGGTACATTTCAATCTCCATCTCAACTGAATCCTTGGTCTCAGCTGATGTGCACACACACAGAAGGCCACCAAACAGCCATTTGTGGTGATCACCTGTACTTATACTCTAGCAGTAAATGGTTCTATAGCCTATTATCAATTCGCTTTAAAAATATCAGCAGGCATGTTTTTTAATAAAAACCCACAAAGTTAGCTTACTCATAGTATCAGGAATAACCTGCCACTGCCATTCTTGTGGGAATCATAGATCCTGTGATCTTCATATTTATTTGTTAACATACACCTCTTACTTCTGGAAAATTTTGGAATCAGTGGGTGGATATGATGACAAACTGTTGAACAAACTTCACTAAGAGAAAGCTTATGCTTGAGGTGCTAATGGGATGCATGTAGCACACCTCTGAATGAGATGATTTGACTTTCAAGAGCAGGCTTAAATTCCTCATGGGGTCAAGAAACTTAAATCCTCTTCTGCCATGGAATAACAGAATGATAAATAATAAATAATAACAACAACATAAGACTTTTTGGGTGATGGGGTCTTGTTTTTTTCCCCCCACAAATGGCTATTGTTCCCAGGGGTTTTCCAGACTGCCCCCCTTTAAACCTGGAAGTAAAATCCTATTCTACATAGGAAGTGAAAACATTCCTCCATTCAGTTAGCTTTACAAGGGAAGAGAGAAAGAAAAAAAAATAGTGAAGGAACTATACCCCAGAAGAGAGTAGGGAAGAGAGAGAACTGAGTGATGAAGCAGAAAACAGGATCTGTTCACCCCATTTTCCAGGTCTCTCCAACTTGTTCCCTTAACATGTTTACTTTAGGTGGGTCATATAGAACAATGCAAATTAAGATGGCTATTGAACTGAAGTCCTGAGCGTTTGCCACTGTCAACGTTAAGCAACTGTTGTTCCTTATAGCTACAGCAATAAAATTATGAGAAATGTGTGCCATAAAGAAGAAATAGCTACATTTTTGAGAGTGGGAACTTAATTTCTCCAGTATTAAAAATATGCATCCAGACATCATCTGTCTCAAAACTAAATCAACCAGGCATACCCCTCTGGATGAAAACGTTAGCCACGCTTGTTTTTTCCAGCAAATGTGTAAGAGCCTATCAATGATTATTCACAAATGAAGCCACTTCCTAGAAAAACGGAGACTTGATATACAGTGTTTGTAATGAAAAATGAAAGCATTAATTCTAACATGACCAAGACAGAATAAAAGGCCTCAAAAAAGGGAAAGCAGCCAGAGTCCTCAGGATGGGCTGTACTATAGCAGAACATACAATACCCAAATTCAACAGAAGGAAACATTAAGAAATTCCTAGAAGAGGAAACCTTAGCCTTATTTGTCTCTGAAATAATTCAAAAAAAGCTATAAGAATCATAAATACTGCTGAAAGTGGTGATTTTAGAAAGTGGTAAGATTCTACAACTAGAGTTTATTTTATGTATCCCTCTGGATGATATTTGGAATGAAATATGCTTGATATGCCTTGAAAACTATTTCAAGTTTTCAGATGCAGACATTTCCTGAACAGAAAGCAGAAATTTCTATCATTTATGATTTTGACACAAACAAAAATAACTTTGTAGGATGCCATGTTTAGATGCCACTGAGACTGGTGCCTTAGAAACACCTGAGAGAGACAGAAAGAGATGACTACCTAGATAATACTTCCTTATATATATTTCAAATTCCAAGGGTAGTTGATAAACAAGCAGCATTACACTACATGCTGTACATATTTTCTCTAATTTATTTTGACTGGTAGAAAATACCTGTCACAAGATCTCTGAGTGCACCTAACTCTTCCAGGTTCTTGATCCTCATCCAGCTGTCTCTAACCAACTTTGAAAAAAATCAGTAGAAACATCCACACTGAACACAACAAAAACAACACTCTTATACCCTTTCAGAAAGGGGAAGTGTGCCAACGGTAACTATAAACATATATGTCTAGAAATGGTATAAACGGATTCTCTCTTTCCTGCTGTATCTTTTCTTTCTCCCCTCTCTTTTCATCCATCAGCTATTAACACCTTTTTTTAAAAAAAATATCCCTATACTCATTTGCCCTTGGAGTTTCTACTGCACTTTTAAGTTTTTCCAAGGTCTCTTCTGAAAGCGTCAACTCTCACTTGCTTGATTTAAGCATAACTGGCAGTGTGATTTTGGGGGCGGGGCACTCTGAGTACCTTATATATCTATACACATTCTTTCCTTTCCACTTTTGTACTAAGGACATCAATATATTCTGTTGCTTACTGAAATGTGTGCTCCTGTTGTTTTTAATCTAATCTCAGTGTAGTTTCTCTATGACTATATTTTTTTCTAAGCCTCAACTGTTCTTTCCTGTGTTAAAAAGCAAAATCAATAGAGTGTTTAAAAAAAGAAACATAGAAGTGATCAAGAATTACAGAGTAGTAATTCTTGCAGTCTACTCAGCTTGTATTGTATACTTACAACAGCCTGAGTAAAAAATTGCATTTTACCTGTTGTACAGCATGCCAACAAGAGACTGGAGAAGAGGGATTTTCTTCAATCCACCTAGCCTAGTTACCTTAGAACATAAGAACGACCAAATTGAGTCACACTCATGGTCCATCTAGACCAGGATCCTGTCTTCCGACACTGTACAATGCCGGATGCTTCAGAGGAAAACAACAGAACAGGGCCATTTACTGAATGATCTGCTGTTAGCCAGCCATAGCATCGGACAGTCAGACATTTGAAGACACTCAGAACATGGGATTGAGTCCCTGACCATTTTGGCTAATCCCCTTTACTTAGCGGTTCCTAACATTCTGTTCGCTTTTTTGACTGCCACTGCACACTGAGCGGATGTTTTCAGAGAACTATCCATTATGACTCCAAGATCTTTCTTGAGGGGTAACAGCTAATTTAGACCCCATCATTTTCTACTAATAGTTGGGACTATGGTTTCCAGTGTGCATTACTTTGCATTTATCAACACTGAATTTCATCTGCCATTTTGTCGCCTTGTCACCCACCTTTGTAATTCTTCTCAGTCAGCCTTGAACTTAACTATCTTGAGCAATTTTGTATCACCTGCAAACTTTGCCACCTTTCTGTTTACCCTGTTTTCCAGATCATTTATGAATATGTTGAACAGCATAGGTCCCAGTATAGATCCTTGGGGGACCCTGCTATTTACCTCTCTCCACTGTGAAAACTAACCATTATTCCTATCCTTTGTTTCCCATCCTTTCTCCAGTTACTGAACCACAGGAGAACCTTCCTTCTTGTCCCACGATTGCTTAGTTTGGTTAAGAGCCTTTGTTGAGGGACCAAAAGGCTTTCTGATAATCCAAGTATTAGTATTACTGTTAGTCTGTATCCACAAAAACAACGAGGAGGCCGGTGGCACTCTCAAGTTGCAGTGGAGGAGGTTTAGGTTGGATATTAGGAAAAACTTTTTCACTAGGAGGGTGGTGAAACACTGGAATGCGTTACCTAGGGAGGTGGTGGAATCTCCTTCCTTAGAAGTTTTTAAGGTCAGGCTTGACAAAGCCCTGGCTGGGATGGTTTAGTTGGGGATTGGTCCTGCTTTGAGCAGGGGGTTGGACTAGATGACCTCCTGAGGTCCCTTCCAACCCTGATAGTCTATGATTCTATGATTAAAGACTAACAGATTTATTTGGGCATAAGCTTTCGTGGCTAAAATCCCAGTTCTTCAGATGCATGGAGTGAAAATTACAGATGCAAGTGTAAATATACTGGCACATGAAGTGAAGGAAGTTAGAGAGCTGTAGCTCATGAAAGCTTATGCTCAAATAAATTTGTTAGTCTCTAAGGTGCCACAAGTACTCCTTCACCTTACAAGTGGAGAACCAGTGTTGACATGGCCAATTGAATCAGGGTGGACGTGGTCCACTCCCAATAATTGATGAGGAGGTGTCAATATCAAGAGAGGGAAAATTGCTTTTGTAGTGAGCCAGCCACTCCCAGTCCCTATTGAAGCCCAAATTAATGGTGTTACATTTGCAAATGAATTGTAGCTCTGCAGTTTCTCTTTGAAGTCTGTTTTTGAAGTTTTTTTTGTTGAAGTATGGCTACTTTTAAATCTGTTGTAGAATGTCAAGGGAAATTGAAGTGTTCTCCTACTGGCTTTTGTATGTTACCATTCCTGATGTCTGATTTGTGTCCATTTATTCTTTTATGTAGAGACTGTACAGTCTGGCCAATGTACATGGCAGAGGGGCATTGCTGGAACATGATGGCATATATCACATTGGTAGATGTGCAGGTGAATGAGCCCATGATTGGTGCGGCTGATGTGGTTGGGTCGTCTGATGGTGTCGCTAGAGTAGATATGGGCACAGAATAGGCAACGGGGTTTGTTACAGGGATTGGTTCCTGGGTTAGTGTGGTGTGTAGTTGCTGGTGAGTATTTGCTTTAGGCTGGGGAGCCATCTGTAAGTGAGGACTGGCCTGCCTCCCAAGGTCTGTGAGAGTGAGGAATCATTTTCCAGGATAGGTTGCAGATCTTTGATGTGCTGGAGAGGTTTTAGCTGGGGACTGTACATGATGGCCCATTTTCTGTTATTTTCCTTGTTGGGCCTGTCTTGTAGTAAGCGAATTCTGGGTACTGGTCTCACAATTTTCCCTCTCTTGGTATTGATACCTCCTCCTCAATTACTGGGAGTGGACCACATCCACCCTAATTGAACTGGCCCTGTCAACACTGGTTCTCCACTTGTAAGGTAACTCCCTTCTCTTCATGTGTCAGTATATTTACGCCTGCATCTGTAATTTTCACTCCATGCATCTGAAGAAGTGGGTTTTTTACCCAAAAAAGCATATGTCCAAATAAATCTGTTAGTCTTTAAGGTGCCACCAGACTCCATGTTGTTTTTTCTGATAACACCCTTCTCTATATGCTTTTTGGCTCCCCTCAAAGAATTCTAATAGATTGGTGAGGCATGATTTCGCTTTACAAAAGCCAGATTGATTCTTCCCCAACAAATCATGTTCATCTATGTATCTGATAATTCTGTTCTTTACTATAGTTCCAACCAATTTGCCTGGTTTTGAAATTAGCCTTACTGGCCTGCAATTGCCAGGATTGCCTCTGAAGCCTTTTTTTTTTTAAATTCAGTGTCACATCCGCTGTCCAGCAGTCATCTGGTCCAGAGGCTGATTTAAGCGATAGGTAATGTAACAGTTAGTAGTTCCGCAATTTCATATTTGAGTTCCTTCAGAACTCTTGGGTGATCATCATCTGCTCCTGGTGACTTATTACTGTTTAATTTATCAATTTGTTCCAAAACCTCCTCTACTGACACTTCAGTATGGGACAGTTCCTCAGGATTTGTCACCTAAAAAAAGTGGCTCAGGTGTGGAAATCTCCCTCACGTCCTCTGCAGTGAAGACAGATGCAAAGAATTAATTTAGCTTCTCCGCAACAGCTTTGTCTTCCCTGAGTGCTCCTTTAGCACCTCGATTGTCTATTGGCCCCACTGCCTGTTTACTACAAGCAAAGGTAAACAAACTTCTATTCTGAAAATACTACAGTGAGTTATTATTTTCCAAAAACAGCATAATTCTTTAAAGATCCTTTTGCTATAAAAACATTTTAACAGACCCAATCTACATGTTTAATCCCCAGAATGAAGCACTGACAGTTATTTAGCCTGCTGATATCACTGTTCAAGTACAGAAGCGATCAGTAAAGGTAAAATCATGAATTATTCCAAGTAACTTGCGTATACACCATACAGGTTTCAGGCATTAGCATATGTGCAGGCTGCAGGCCATAGGCACCTGTTTAAGGTGCTATGTGGTGTACGCACAAATGCTGATTTTTCATTATCTTCTACAAAGGAACTAAAATCTGCCCTCGCGGGATGAAATTCAAAGCATTTACCTTGTTGAAGAACTTAAACTCTCCCCTGAGAGAACAGGTATGGAAGCTCTCACTGAAAAGAGAGAGTTAAAGCAAGAAATTAGAGTAGAAGACAGCAATGTATTCCACTCCTGACAGATGAGGGGAAGAGCATGAAATATTTTAGGCTGTGTGCACGGCCAAGTGAAAAAGGAATTAGTCCCACAGAAAAGAATAGATCTGTTTCAGAGAATTTAGAAGGAAATAAAGAACTGAGAAGTAGAAAGAAGACAGTGACCTACTCAGAGACTCAGCTGAACTCTCAAGAGACATCACGCTGAAGGAAGGGATATTTCCATTCCTTATTTTATTCCTCTGCAGAATTAGATGTATATCACAGCTGGAGGCAGGTCTAGTCACATATTCACTTGACCCAGTGGGAGCAATATCCAGTTGTACTAAAGAAGCAACTAAAACAAAACAAATTTTCATTGAGATCGAACCTGGGATGCGGACACAATCTGCGAATCACTGACAGGACGCACTATGAACAGCTCTATCTGAGCCCATTCTGTCTGCACTGTCAGGACTTGAGGTCTTCTTGCACTTACTGAACTGCTCGCTCAGTGCACTCTAAAAGCATCTTCAACTCTGTTATTGCCCACTGCATCAAAAATCATTTGGGGGTACTTTAATTAGCAGACTAATATAAGGTGGAGTCTATGGCTGGAATTTTTCAGTAAGAGCAGGGCACCCAGCTCCCTTAGTAAATACTTTTGAAAATCTCACCCCATTATCTTTCATTCAAAGTGTCAGAGTGGTGTGACTGGTATTCCAGTCACTGCTACTGGTCTGCTGAGAAGAGTTCCCATATTCACTTCTCATTCCATTTGTTCTTCACAGTGTAAGAAGTAACCTGGCCCAACCATGAACTAAAATTTCAACAAACAATTTTAAGACACCATAAACAGCAGACACAATAGATTTCATGAGCAGGCTTCTAAAGGCTTGCTTACATACTAAATTAGCCAAAAATCTTAAAAGTAAAGATGTAAGACAGCAGACAGTCTGTGAAAACTAACTCTTTTCTCTCAAGAATATCACCTGTACACACTACAAGAATTTTTGCATCACATAAGAAAACTACTTTCATTAAGGGAAGGAAACAAACCAATTCCAGATTTCACAAGTTAAATACTGCTGTGCAATATCCTCTGGTGATTAAACAGCTGCTAATAATTATTTGAGTATCAATGTGGCCAGTATGGCACCTGAGCCATAAAGATACTGTTTCTATTTCCTTTTTGAATTTTTGTAAGGAAGTATCTTTCTTACACATAGGTTTTTCCAGGTCTCTCTCTCTCACACACACACACACACACACACACACAGAGAGTGAGGAAAGCCGCTGCCGCCGCCCCCAGAAAGCAGGGCTCATATCATCTCTCAAGGTCATATAGCAAGACAACTAACCTCTCTGAAGCAGTGACTCAAATTTTACGCAGGGCGATGCAAAGTTTTGAGGGTCTTTCACTAAATCTTTCATTCCAATCTCCTCCTTCTCATATTTGGTGCCTGGTCACATGTTCACCAAACACCACAAATAAAGTAGACACCTCTGCCAAGAGGCTATATAAAGAAAACAAGCCTCTTGCAAACCTACCATCCATTCTAATTAACTCATTCCTGGGGTGTGGTAAAGTGAACTACCTAGAATTCCCTTCTCCTGGATACTGAAAATATCTTTTTCCATGAAAGTCTCCCCAGTTTCTACAGATCTGCGAACTCAAGAAATACTCAAACTTATGCACAAACCCTGACTTCTGAATGAATCGTTCATATAGCTCAACTTTCTGCTGAAAACTTCAAGGTAGGCTTGCAGTATGAACCCTGATACCCTGCCATACATAACTAAGAAGTCTACAAATCTGTGTGATGCCTATTTTCTCCCTGTGCAGTGCTACGCTTTGTTTATAGCACAGGTCATTCTCAAAAGATTTTTTTTTTTACTATTAATTTTATAACATTTGAATTTCAGATAATTTTTAATCCTATTAAATGCTTTGTATAGTTACTCTAGTGGTCTACATTGTGTGTAATAAGAGATGCTAAAGTTCAGCAGTACTTACTCTGGGAACAGGGGATGTCTGGGTACCCTTCCTTTGGCCGCTAGTCTCAGGTGTCAGGTCTCGGTGATCTAACTGAATGTGGTTCTCTAGGTCTTCAGCACTTTCAAATTTGACACTACACTCTGGGCACCTCAGACTGCCACACGGTCTCTCATTCACTTCCTGGGGGGTCAAGCCTGAAGACTGTCCGTTGGTACCCCTGGTCATGCATCCAGCACACAGGCCATATGGCAGGCCGTTAACATCCAGTTTCACCAAGTCCTGCTTGTTCCGGAACTCTTTCAAGCACAAAGCACACTTGTAGAGTTTCTGCAAAGCCTGACCATTGGGAGAAGAGGCTGCAGAGTTTCCTGCCAATTTCTGCATATGGAACGTTCCATGAATTTTCAGCTCAAGGGTAGAGGTGACTGTCTGCATACAGACAACACAGCGAAACCCAGTGAGGGAATTTCTGAGATCCGGATGCATCTGGCAGTGCTCAATAAATTCTTCCTCACTCTGCAGTGGCATTTTGCAGATCCTGCACGTTCCCGTATCCAAACTCTTGCTATGAGTGACTTTGTGCTCTGTCAGGGTCAGAAGGGACGGGAAGCGCTCCCCACAAATGGGGCACATGTAGTGCTTAGCTGGACCTCGGTGGGTCTGCATATGCTCTCTGAGGCCATTTTCTGAGAAAAAGGTCCTTGAGCAGATGTTACACTTGTGGCTACCTTTGATGAATTCTGCTTTCTTCCTAGAACAATCATCCTCCCCAGGTCTAATGTTATGATCTCTTAAACGATGGTTTTGCAAAAGGACTTCCATGGTATAGGCAGCCCCACAAATATCACAACCATACATCGGCTCAGAAGCATCTACATCATCCTCACTAGCCTCATGACTGTTTGAAGTATCCGGATTCTTCATCAACATGTTCTGGAGATCTGCAGCTTCCGTCTTCTTATTAGTTGGGGTCATGCCATTAGCTGTACCATTCTCAGCCCCAGCATCAAAGACACAATGTTTCTCCCGCAAATGTTTTTCAAGCAAGATGATAGCATGGAAAGCTTTGCTGCAGAACTTACAGTTGTATTTTTTACTGTGGGTTGTGATGTGGCACTGCAGTTCTACTTCAGTGCTGAAGGTCTCTCCACAGAAGATGCATTTATGTGACTTTGTTGGATTGCCCAAATGGCTATGCTTTACATGGATCTGAAGGTCCACCTCCTTTCTAAAATCCCAATTACAGGCTGTACAACGATACATCTTCTTTTCATTGCTATGCTTGACTGCCAGATGTACTTGGATAGATACCTTGGAATCAAAAACCTCTTGGCAAAGGGTGCAGTGATACAACACAAAAGTATGCATGTCCAGCAAATGCTTCTGCAAATCATCCACTGAAGAAAACTGTTTGTCACAGCTCTCACATACATAATGGGTAGAAGTTGTCATGTAGTGTACTGTGAGGTGCTGCAGGAGAGATTCCTGAGAATCAAAATCTTCTTTACACTGAGGGCAAGACTGTTTCCTTAAAAGCAACTCCAAATGTAACTTTAAATGAGTTTGAAAACTTTCAAAATTAGAGAACTTTAGATCACACTGATTACATGGGTATTCACCATTAGAAACTGAGTTTAAGCTGGCAGAAAGCCGCTGCCTTTTAGGGGAAGAGACTTCAACATCAGAAGAAACTGGACTCTGCTCTGCTTTTGACTTCTTATTGTGTGCCAGAGGAATGTTCTTGTGGTTTTCTTTAATGTGCTTTGTAAGCTTCAGGATGGAGCCAAAAATGGGGGAGTTTGTGCAATAAGGGCAAGAATAAACTTCCATAAAAGACTGTGTTGGCTGAACAACAGGGGAATCCAATTTTGAGTTTCCTACATTGCAGTGAGTTTGCTGAATATGCTCAGTCAAGGATGCTTCCGTCAGAAAGCCCATGGAGCACTGGTTACAGAAGAAGGCATTGTTACCATCTTGAGGGGTAGCACTTGGTCCACAGTGAGTGATGCGGATGTGCTCCTGTAGGCTATTGATATCTGCAAACATCTCAGGGCAATAGTTACAGTGAAAGGCAGAAATGTTGTTAAACTGCATCATGGGATATGCATGGTTTTTGTGCACCTTTCTGACATGTTCGTTCAAGTTGTACAGCGTAGGCATGGAATCAAGGCAGATCTGGCATGTGTGGCTTTGTTGAGGTTTGTCTGCATGAATGGTCTTCAAATGGATCTCGAGGACAGCAAGGCTGTTGAAGTCACGCTTGGAGCAGTAAGGACAGCTATAGGTGACTTTAGACCAGTTCTGGCCTTCCTCTCTTTCCACTGATCTGATCTTCTTTTGTCCTCTCAACGGTTTTAAAGTGGAGTCCGGAGTGGAGCCTCGTTCTACCGATGCACTTGAATCAGGTGTTGCACTGCTCATAGACGCCACACTCCCCAAGACTGGGTCAGGGCTGACACTGTGGTTGCTGGAATCAGGTTGTCTGTGGCTATCCAAGTGGCAATAGACTTCCTCCACTGAAGAAAACTGCTCAGGGCACATAGGGCACTTGTGTTTTTTGTTGGCATGGGCTTGATGAATGTGGGAAAGCAGTGAGTTTTCATCTGCAAATACTTCAGGACAATGAATACACTGCAAATCTGCCTTCTCAGAAAGCTGTGGGTGGCGTGTCATTACGTGCTTCTCCAAATCTTCTGTCTGACTGAATGTCTCTTCACAGTAATCACACATAAAATCATCCTTCTTCACCTCTTTCTCAGTCTTTGCCATATGTTCCTTGTTCTTTTTATGAGCTTGCATGTGACTCTGCAATGAGCTGGTGGAGGAAAAGCCACGCTTACAGACAGTACACTTGAATGGCTTGCTCGAACTGTGGGTTTTCAGGTGAATTTTGAGGTGGTCGCTGCGAGAGAATGCTGCCTCACATTCATGGCAATGGTACTTTTTATCCCCCGTGTGAAGCTTTATGTGGCGATCCCTACTTCTCTTATGTTTAAAAAGCCGGCTACAGTAGGTACATTTGAAAGGTAGTTTGTCACTGTGGATCTGCTCGTGCCTTTTAAGGTAGCTCAGGCGAATGAAGGACTTATCACAAAACTGACAGGGATATGGCAGGCCAGTCCCCCCTTCCTCCTCCCCGATGCCGAGATCACACCCATCTCCTATCATCTGAGTGGGTGATGCAACATCTTTGCTGGAGGGAGATGAAGCCACCCAGGAGAGTTGTGGGTCGTCATCACCATCTGTAATGGGAAAGCAGAAAGGAGATTAAAAACAATTCCCAGTGCATCTGTGAAATAAGGACAAAGCCTCTCAACAACACTGTGGGCTTCTGCTACTACAGTAAAAAAAATCAGTTGCTGAACAAAAAAAAAAAGACATAAATGTCTCTTGAATTTTAAAGGATGCTTGAGAAAGAGGAAGAGAAGCACACATTGTTATGTAAGTTATGAACATTCAAACATTTAGCATTGATATAAGGCCTTTTTCTTTAGCAGGCTTAACTACTCACTGTACTGTAAAAGAACAAACAATAAGTAAAGAAAATAAAATGCATTGTGAAGCAAAGCAATACAAACATGTCTAAGAGCTACAGTATTAAGTGGTCACCTGTGATTTGGTGGGATTATTTTTAAATGATGCATCAGAATGATTTTAAATAATGTCTCCTTTTAACAAAATCTTTTCAGTTCTTTCTTGAAATTGAAACAGATTTAAAAAGCTGCACAAAAGCGGTAACATGTAGAAAAAGCAAACAGAATTCAACATCCATGTGAAATAGAAGCAACAGATTTGAGAATACTCAGTTGAATCTGTCAAGAAATTTTGATTGTTACCATATTCATTGGCTTAGAAAGGCAATGTTGTCCAAATGCAAAAAAAAGACTTGCAATAAAAAGACTAATAATAATCTTTGGAGATTTGAGCGTGTGTCATCACCAGAAAACCAACTTCAGGAAGAAAAAAACAGCACAGCCAAGCCTGTAATGACAGAGTGCTCCCACTTCCATGGCTCAAAGATGAGGGTTTAGAAAATAGTTCATAAATCAGTATTTTCCAAAAGAAACACAATGAATAGAAGAATGGTTATTTTAAGAAAATACATAAAAAGTTAGCATATTTCATAATTTGAATTGTTCATCAGATAGAGAACAAAATGAGTGCAAATGTAATCCTTCCACAGAGAATGCTGAAGATGTCAAGTTAAGTGAAGATGCCACTAGTGTGATATAAAACTGAACCCTGAATGAAGAACAGTGTAAAACTTGTGAGAGTAGAGGAGCGGTAGGTAAAGCACTGCAATGCAAAAAGGAACCATTTCTCCAAACACAAACATTTACCCTCTAAAACATTTAATGATTCAACTTCAACTATTATTATAACCGAACAAAAAAAACAAAAAAAGCCCACCTCCAACTGCGTAGGCTGCCACCCATACACTTGTCTACCAACTAAACAGCTTCACCAAATTAAAGCACATGTACAGTAGAATAGCTCTCAAAGAAAAACTAAGTTAATGAGGATATCATCAATACAAGAACCTATGCCCTATATCATAGTATACTTGGTCAAATGTCTGCCTTTACATCCCAGGAAGAGAGGGATTTGCATTACTTTAGAACACTCCACCAAGAATGTATAAAAATAATCATACACAAGACAACTTATCTAGCAAAAATGTGCTGCATTTTTTCTAGCACGGCGCTGTGTGGAAGGATGGCCTTCTCTCCTTACGCAGCACGACCACAGCGTCCTCACCTTGACTCATCCAAACCTGCTACTCCAGAATGACTGATGGCAGGCAAACAGTATTTTATTCTCATTACAGAAATGTACTATAATTCTCAACAAGCAACCTAAACTTATAGAACGTTCAGTGTTCCTGTGTTAGACAGGAATGTAAGAGCCTGGCGGAGCCTGAACATTACAAAGTTTCATCCACTGATTTTTACAGAGACTTGTTTTTAATTCTTTCTATTCTCATCCTGTAACCAACACCTAATATCTTTTTGTATGAGCAATCATATAATATGCTCCATATTTAAATCTACTCTGTTGTACATTACTGCATGCCATACTGAAGACTCGGGTTCGCTCCTCATTCTGCGCAGCCTCTCTCTCTCTCTCTCTCTCTCTCTGATGTCAGCCACATTCACAGGGGTTCTCTCTCTCCAAGCAAAGGAGGAGCAGCCTCCCTAGGGACTTGCATTAATGGGCCCTTCTGACTGGAAGGATTCAGCTGGCTGCCAGCTTCTTGGATTAGATTCAGTGGGGAGGTACCGGTAGATCACTGCTCACTAATTCCCAGCTCACGCCAGCTGGGCTCCTCAAGGGGAATGGAGACAAAAGCGAGAGAGGGGGATGCTAGGGCCCGAACTAGGGCAGCACATGGTGAATTTGCTATTCCTACAGTTTTTCTACTGGAAAAAAAACCCCACAATATTACTACTCTGTAAGTTAACTGGCTGTGGCCTAAACTGTAAGAAGTTGCCATTAAATAAAAATCATTGTAAAAATAGGCATGTAAAATGTCATACTTTATTATCACAGAGAAAGACTAAATATTTTGCTGCATATTGGTACACAAGCATAAATGATTTAAGAGTGAAATCAGGGGGAAAAAAACAGATAGGCTTAAACCACTTTGATGAATAAATCAGCTTCAGTGTCCATAGCATCTTTTACAATCTGCAAATTCGATGTGCCAAATTCACTGCTAGCATAACCCAGTACAACTCCGTTAACTTCAATATGATTATATGTGCTGTGCCAGCAGTGAAGTTAGTCCATTATCTCAGCGATACAAATATGTTTAAGAAGTTCTCACACTTGTCTGAAACTGACTGATCTATCCCAAAACACAGCAGGTGGACATGGCAACAACTTTAGGAAAGATGCTAAGAATTGAAAAACAGCGTTCCCTTCGTCCTGCTGCCCTCCCAGCATACTGGACTAATTTTTTTTTTAATCAAAGAAAGATGGTGTTACTTTCTGAATGACATGCATTCAATGGATTCAAGTGAAATAACATTTTTCATGTTTGTTTACATAAAATTGAAAGCAAGACTGTCTCATTTTGGCAGTTTGATTTAGACATTTTATTGATTTAAGTGTTAAACTTTTATTTTCCTTTTAATATATTTGTTTTTTCTGCCTTTTAGAATTTAAAAATAGCTGGACAACTATTGCTCCCACACAAAATCTACCTTGACTTCCTTACAAACAAAACATTAAAGAATCCAAAAACTAAAACTGAAGAAATTAGAGGGAAAACTCATTATCATTTATCTCTTTATGGAATGAAAAACAATGCTGTTAATTTTAACTTGCCACTTTAAATTGAGAAAAGCCTTATAATAAGCCCAGAAGAATATGCTAAGGAATTTTGCTGGAGTATTTTACATTGGGAAGATACAGTTAAAACGTGGTGTGACATGCCTGGCAATAGTGATTTTTCCAAATAATTCTACATTAATGCAATCAAAGGAATGTAACAGAATGAGAAAAATCACTTTCAAAAAGGAGATTAAAGTCATTAAAAATGGCTAATCCTGCAAAGTGGGACTGTTCTAAAATAGGGAATCACATGGCTGGTGCAAGTCTTTTGTCATCTGCGCATAAGAGAATCAAAACGAGTATTAAAAGGAGAAGAAAATTCAATAAAAGTTTAATTAGAAAAAACAGAGCATTAAGTAGGCTTCAGAATGCAGGCAGACTGTGAGATATATGTGTAGGTCGTGATGCTTACGTGGCCAAACTTGATAATCAATCACAAAGTGATACAGTCATTTACCAACTTAATGTTCAGCATGTTTACAAAGCTACAAGCATTCATCATCATCACTGAAGAGATAATTTCAGCCTAGATGCATTCAATAAATGTATTTTTCCATCTAATAAGAGCAATTTGGCCAAACTGCTCTATAAATCACACTTTGTTTTCCGTTTATCATTCACATAACGCAAGCCAAGTTCAGAAATGTACTCATGCAGCTATGACAATCAACCCCAGAGCTATGAATTCATGATTGGTTTTCAAAAGGAAGATATAACTTGTCAGAAACGGAAAGACCTAGCTAGCACAGTCTCCTGATAGGGTTGATATATTTGTTAAGACAATTACTTTGCTAATAGAAATAAAATTGTGTACACATACATATAATTTCACGTCCCTGAAAGACACCGTCTTTCCACTTCCTCACACAAAGCTAGCCAGAAACTTTGTTACATTCTATCAAACTTTCAGCTGAGCCTTCACTTGTTGAAGAACTTCACTTGAAGAACCATCATTAGTGCACGAGGTAATAAGCTCTTCTTCGAGTACTGTCTCTATGGGTGCTTCACTGTAGGTGACTTTACAGCAGTATCCCCTGTGGAGGGCTGCGACTTCGGAGTGGAGCCTATTATTGATGATAATACTGTGGAGCCAAAGATGGCATGAGAAGCTAAGTCTCGAGTAATAGCGTAGAGTTCTGCAAAAGTATAAGCAGAAGCAAACATTGCTGCCCTGCAGATTTCTGAGATGGAAACATCTTTAACGAACGCGACCAAGAGGGAAACGGATCTCGTGGAATGCATGCAAATTCCTGAGGGATAACAATAGTTAATGCGGTCTGAGACCCATTTGGAGAGCCTTTCAGCTGATATTGCAGAGCCCTGAGATCTGTCCGCAATTGAGAAGAAGAATTTAGAAGATTTCCTAAAGCCCTTTGTCCAGTCCAAATAAAATGTGAAGGCTCCCCTAACGTCAAGCATATGTAGTATCGCCTCCCTGTTATCACGGTGCAGTTTTGGGAAAGAAGTAGGGAGGTGGATGAGTTGGTTCATATGGAAGGATGAGGCCACCTTGGGGAGGAACTCTGGGTGCGGCCTCAGAGTGACTTTGTCTTTAAAGAAGACCGTGAAGACTGGGTGAGCCATCAGCACCGCTATTTCCCATATTTGTCATGCTGACGTGAGGGCCACTAGAAATGCTGACGTCATTGAAAGGTGTAGAAGAGAGTAAGTAGCCATAGATTCAAAGTAAACCAGCCTGCTACTTGCTCCATCTTGCGGTTGAAAAGGAATTGGGGGTGGTTCGCCCTTACAGTGCTAAATAGCCTCAAGGCAGAGCATGAGGGAGAGTGAATGTGCAGGCCGAACGGACACTGCTACCTAAAATCACCAATCAGAGGCGCAGGCGTACAGATACATGTATAGTGGCGCACCCACAGGGCACTACTCAAAGAACTGCTGTGTTGCTCAGTAGATGGGACCTTAGAGCCTTCCTGCTTGTTTGATCCGATGGAAGAGGCTTGGCACCTCAGTGGGAATTTGGAGGAAATCAGACAGGGTAGTGGTGTAATTCAGCAAGCACTATCTGTATGTTTCTACGCTCTGACGTCATTATCCTTAATAAAGCTGTGGCCTGTTACCTTTCGATTTACACCCTCCTTTAGGGCAAAATTCTCTTGTGTCCAGAGGGCTTATGTAGGTCTTGTGCTGGTTCTCTGCACAAGGGTGAATGCACCATCAGAGAGAGTAGCACAGGGTTCACAACATGCTACAAAGAATGTGAGTTGGAAGCAGCAGATTCGATTTACTAGAACAGTCACCCACATGCGCAGAGCCAAGACTAGAGCCCTGGATCCTCCAGCTCCAAACACACAGACCGCCTTTAGCAGGCAGTAGTACAAGTCCCTTCACCACATTGTGGGTCAGCCACCAAAGGGTGACATCACATGCAGATACATACACAGGAAATGTGTACACAGCAGCTGCGAGGGGCTTCCCGGGGCGGGCAGACAGATACGTGCTACCACTGCTTCAGCTAGCATGCTCAAAATAGTAGTGTGGTTAAAGTGGCACAGGCAACAGGTCAGGCTAGCCACACAAGAACATACTCAGGGGATCAGGCAAGGTGGTATTCAGATGGTTAGCCAAAGCCTCTGCTCTTCCACCATGGCCCCACTGCCCTTTTTAGCATGCTGCCTCAAGCAGAGCTAGCAAACGTGTGTCTACCCATACTGGGAAGCAATCTCCCTGCTGCTGTGTAGACATCCCCATACACACAACCAGCACATCAGTTCTGAGAGACAACAGCACCTGAGTTGGAAGAACAGCTGAAAGAACTTACTGACGTGATAAGCAAGTGTGATTACACTGTACTGTGCCTTTAAATAAGGAGAGAGGGAATTTCCCTGGACTGCAGTACATGCTGAGAGTGATGGAAGGAGCTACAGTGGTGGCACCTAGAGAGGACTGCACAACAGGGAATGCTGGAGATGCAGCTTAAAAGGAGACTCCTTTTTGAGCCTTGGAGAGACATTTTGTATAGGGAACAATAGGCTGGGGTGGGTAGACCTGGGAGCTACTGTTGTTCACCAGAGCAACAAACGCAACAGGAATAAATTAGCCATTTCTCTTCCTGTATACAGATCTGATTTATACTTAGCAGAGAAGCTATTGTCAAGGGGAAGGATTGTCTAATGGTTAAAGTTCAGCTCTGTGACTCACAAGATTCCTTGCTCTGCCACAGTCTCTCTGTGACATTGGGAACGTCACCTAAGGTAAAAATGGCCAAAGCACCAAAGCAACTTAGGCTTTGTCTACACTACACAGCTTTTAGCTGTGCCGCTAAAAGTTGTGCAGTGTAGCTGCTGTTTGTCGGCTCTCCTGCCGACAAAAAATTTCCACCCCCAACAAGTGGGGATAGCTTTGTCAGCAGGAGAGCACTCCTGCTGACATTGCGCTGTTCATTCATACTGGCACTTGTCGTGGCAAAACTTTTGCCTTTTGGGAGTAAGGGGGGGTTAACACGTCTGAAAGACAGATGTTTTGTCGTTCAATTACCAGTGTAGACATTGCCTCAGAAACCTAAATCCCATTTTTAAAAGGAACTGGAGCACCTAGGAGCCCAAGTCTAATGGAAAGTAAATGAGGCTTAGGCTCCTAAGAGCTGAAGTTACTTTTGAAAATGAATTTTATGCTCCTTAACCACCTAGGCACTTAAAAAATGTTACTCATAAACTCTCTGTGTGCCTCAGTTCCCCATCTGTATAAAAGGAAGAGTACTCTCCTGGCTCACAGGGGTGTTATAAAACTTAATTCTCTAATGACTGTAAAGCAGAGTGAGGTTCTCAGATGTAAGGCCCAACAGAGGGGCAAATAGTATTAATAAGTATTATTGTCAGAGACACCTAACCAGGGAACACAGCAAGAAAATTATCATTGAATTTCAGAGGTGAAAGCAAATTTTTAACTGTAATAAATAAACAGGGATAAAAACTCACAATGGATTAAAATGTAGTATGTATTACACTTTCACACAGTATACGGTGTCTGGATACACTGCAGTGTTGGTGTGAATCAATGCAAATGAAGTTTACATACCAAATGTATGAGGTTTAAATGTTTGAGTTCACTTTGACACATTTTTACTTAAAAAAAAACCCCAAAAAACAAAAAAACCTTTTATCTTGTTTTTTCTCATCTCCCAATACCACTCAAATGTAATAAGAACAAAGTAAATAATAAACAAGAACCTACAATATCCAAAACTCCATTGTTAAACTCCCCTGAGTGTATTTTTAACTGTGATAACGGAAGACAGTTAGAGCTGACACACATGATGATATACACCTATCCTTGAATGATATTAGCAATCCAACTAGCACCTATCACTGAAATATAATCATATTGTTGGCCTTGATAAGTTTTGACTAGTACATATTCAAAAGTAGCTCTACCAAACAATGGAAATTATTTCCACAATTTATATGTAATTATCCCTAATTATATCATGCCACAAAATAAGCATTAATACCACTATTTGGTTAAAGCAATCAAGCATTCATGAGCCAGGTAATGTATATATACATATATATGAAGCAAAGATCAACTATAATTCTTTACCCCCATGTTAACTGCTTTAATATAATGGCTTCTTATGCCATATATTTAGCCAATTAATACAATATACACTAGAAACTAGAACTGCTTATATAACTTCACATAAAGAAATAACACCACACATATAGTTTCCAGGCTTAACAAGTTCTACAAACAAACCAAGTTTGAAGAAAATTATTTCAGTAGTTTTAAAATTATGACTATTTAAAGTTGAATGATCACTGTGAAAGACATGGCTATTTCCTTCCCTGGGAAAACTTAACTGTATTAAATAAAAAGTGTAATGTAATATTGTGTAATGTAATGTAATATTGTGGTCCAGGACTGAATGTAATCTTTCTAGAGGGGAGATGTGAGGTGAGGCCTGGGAGTTCAAAGAGCTATCTTGAAATTATCCAGACAAGAACAGACTTTTTAGGACAATATGTATAAAATACCTAGGTAGAGGTTAATGCAAATTATCCACTGTGATGCTGACAGACCAGGTGCCAGCTCATACCAAAGCCCCAGATAAATTTATTTGTGTATTAGTAAGATCAAAGTAATTGTTAAATGTATAAGAATGTATTTGGTGTTTAAACTTCATGAAGATTAATGGGACGTTACTTGCATTGTTTTCACTTAGCTGTATCCTGTTATAATGCAATTGCAAACATTTATACTGTGTATACCCCTGTAACTAAATAACCCATCAAACGAGCCACCAAACAAGAAAGAAGCCTTGTGAAATGCAAATGAAGAACTTTACCAGAAAAGAACTAATTTCAAAGCAAGCGGTCATTGTGTGTGATGATCAGAGGTGAAAGACTCAAACTGCATTCCTCACTCTCTGTCATCAAACAAAAAGCTCATGTGGGTAGTGACTCTGTCAGCTTGTTTTCTGTAAGAAGAAGCTTTAAGTATGGATTCAGGGAAAGATCCTGCATTTCTGGACTGTTTGGATTCTAACAGGGCAGAATAACTAAATGGGAAGACAGAGATCCCCAGAGTTATTCTGGGTAGACCTGAGAGACTTTGGGACACTGGCATATTACTACATCTCTGTTACTATTTGGAATGATAGACAGGCACCTGTACATATATTTTACCTGCTTTAACCTCTCAATGCCTCTCAGTTCCTTTTCTTAGCTAATACACCTTTAGTTAGTTTACTACAGAATTGGCTACCAGCGTTGTCTTTGGTGTAAGAGTAGAGTGACCAAATGATCTGGGGTAAGTGACTGCTCGCAACTTTATGTGGTGTGATTTTTGCCTGCAATGACCTTTTATCACAAAGTCCAGTTTATCTGGGTGGCAAGATCATAGAATCATAGACTTTAAGGTCAGAAGGGACCATTATATGATCGTCTAGTCTGACCTCCTGCACAACGCAGGCCACGGAATCTCACCCACCAACTCCTGTAACGAACTCCTAACTTATGTCTGAGCTATTAAAGTCCTCAAATCGTGGTTTAGAGACTTCAAGGTGCAGAGAATCCTCCAGCAAGTGACCCGTGCCCCATGCTGCAGAGGAAGGCGAAAAACCCCCAGGGCCTCTGCCAATCTGCCCTGGGGGAAAATTCCTTCCCGACCCCAAATATGGCCATCAGCTAAACCCTGAGTATGTGGGCAAGACTCACCAGCCAGATCCCCAGGAAAGAATTCTCTGTAGTAACTCAGATCCTACCCCATCTTACATCCCATCACAGGCCATTGGGCATATCTACCACTAATAGTCGAAGATCAATTAATTACCAAAATTAGGCTATCCCATCATACCATCTCCTCTATAATCTTATCAAGCTTTGTCTTGAAGCCAGACATATCTTTTGCCCCCACTGCTTCCCTTGGAAGGCTGTTCCAGAACTTGACTTCTCTGATGGTTAGATATACTGGAGAGCCCAAAGGAACTGTCTGTGACTCCATGGTAAGACAAGTACAGTGATCCAGGAGTTCACATTTGTCACTGGCTTGGTGAAATTTAATTACAGAACACACCACTAGTTTGGGATGTCTACCCTGTTTTCTGACAATCTACCCTGGCGTGACACCCACTTCCAGTTATGCAAATACCTTTGGAAGCTAGCCATGAAATGAGGGTGATTGTCTACTATTATCTGCTCCTGAGGGTTGGTTATCCAACGCCTGAGCTGTATAAAGAAACAGGCTGATCTGACCAGCCTGGGTTCTGGTTCTGAATCTGAGACAGTTATGACCTTGTAACCCCGGGGGAAAATCCAGTTGTAAATTTGGAAGGTCTGACACTTATAGAAGCCAGAGGTTGGCATTGAGATGACCTCTGGTAAGCTTTTCAGCATGTGGGTAGGGTTTTTTTATTATTTTTAATATGTTTTCTCTGTAATGCTTTCACCTTAAGAATAAATGTGCTTTTTTATAAATTGCTGTGTGGAAACTTATAACTGCAAGCGATACAGTAGGCATAGCCTATGGAGAGAAAGCAAAGTGCAGACATTGGGTTTTTAGGCAGTGTGGGTTGCTAGAAATATTGCAGTGCTGGCAGGGAACAGTGCAGCCTTTAAAGATCCATTGGTCAGGAGGGAGAGAGAGACAGAACTCTGCCCAAGAAAGGTGGTAGTTGAGGAGTGGGGAGCCTACAGTGGGAGCCCTCAAGGGACCATGGAGGGAGAATACCAGTGCAGTTGCCCTGAACTGTGACAATCATAAGCTCGAGACAGCCGACAACTTAAATCACCACTTTTCCCCATTAAATTTTAAATGATCCCAGTTTAAAAGGGCCCAGACATAGAAAACGTCAGGTTTTATAAGGCCCATAGTTTGAGATGACCCTACTTTCTTACCCACTCTTGCTTTGCATCAATCTCAAAAAACTGAAAGAGTTCTAACTTGTCAATTTTAAAACAATCATACCTTTAAAATCACTCAGCTGGTTTTCTTCTAATTTGACTTGTTCTGTAGATCTTATTAATACTTCCAGGTCATGTCTGAAGACTGTATGTACTGAATAATTCTGAAAGTACTACTTCACTACTTCCATCATATATATCTATGGCCTAAAAAATGTAGTCACATCCAAATTATATGCTGATGTGGTAATAAATGTTGTTGGGTTAAAGTACTAGCAAATAGTGATTTTTTTCAACATCGTGCTGCCATTCATTTTTAAGAGGATTCCAAAAGTAAAGAAATAAGGTATCTGGTTTTACCTTGAAGATACTGATAACATGACTTACAGAATATAGTCCTATTTTACCAGCTTTCCACCCCCTTAGACAAATTTATTTAGTACTGAAACTCAAAATGCAATTGAGCACAAGTCTCATTATATACATTTAAAAAATAAAACTTGAATTCACTAGAATGTTTGTTGTAGTTGAACTGTTTAACATGGCAACCTCAAAGCTGTGGTGAGAATAGCACGCTTAAACCTAGGTGAAAGCAGTCTAGATATCAAAGTTGTCTTAATGTCATTTCTCTGGATCTTGCCTTCTACTAGAATCATTAATGGATATGGATAAAGATGACATTTAAATCTTGATAGATGATACAGATAAGATAACTTTTTTTTTCAAACATAAAACTTTTCCTAAGACAACTATCTGTATTTTTAAATTCTATCACCCTTTAATAAATGACATAGTCAGGGTGGAGAAGAAAGTTTTATGTTAGATCCAGGAATAAACTAAATGCTTTCAGGGTTGAATCACTGTTTTTCTTTACTCCCTTTGGAAAAGCAGCAGATACTATATTCTGCTGTGCATCATGGACTTGGGACTGAAAACAGCTGCACTCTAATTACATGTAAAGTGTACCAAAACATTCCTTTTATCACAGACTGTAAATCTGTTAGCATCTGTCTCTCCTTTGTTTCTTCCACAAGATACAAGCTTGTTTCTACATTTTTCTCACCTGTAGCGGTGATTAAAATTCATTATAAATGAAAGGAGTGAACACTAAAACAAGTTCCTCTGTGTACAGTTCTAAACTCAAATTAGAAACAGCTGTTTGCTAATTCATGCAGTGATGTTTTGTCGTGCTCTGTGAATCAATAACTCACCCTATTTCTACAGACATTTTAGGATTATACATATATTTTACTCAGCAATTTACTTTTCAAACATGCTCAAATGCAACTTCAGCCTCTGTCTCAAGAGATGAGAAGCCAGTTCTGTCAATATTATCAATGCATTAATAGACAAGTCTTGATAGTGTGCTACTCATGCTTTACCTGTTACCTAGAAGCTCCTGTGCCACTCTTGCCTACTTTGCTACCAACACAGTACCTCACAAAGATGAGCTATTTTAGGATTGACATGAAAGATTAAAACTGTAAAACAGGTTTCAGATGTACAGACCACTAAAGCAATAATTATACTGAAAGAAAATGCTAAAATTAAGACTCTTATAAAAATAATCCTTTGGTTAGAATTATTATTATTTGAATAAAGTTTCTTAACCAGTCTATAAAATTTTACCCATATCAACTTGAATTACTGTCAGAGAATCGCATTCTGTGCTTCTTAAAAATTTGATGTCACTATTTATCATAGTTTCAACAATTTACTTACAAGGAAAAGTCATACAGCTAAGAGCTGAATCAGCCTTGTTTTGGCATTTAAACAGGAATTATCCAGCTAAAAATCTGATTGTTCAGAAAAGACTTTCATTCACAACATTTTCAAGAGCCTCCATAATAAATTTGCACAGACTGCTCTCATCACAGTAGAATGTGACCTACCAGGTCAGTGCTGGGACCACTGACCCCAGCACTGTGCCCTTTGCGTGGCTTGAGGATTTGGCCCCCCATTGTTAGAAGACTATCATCTTTCACAAATGCTAATAAAACACATAAACAAGGTAATTTTCTCATCAATAGCTAAAGAAAATATGAATCACCTCCTAAAATCAGGGGGATTAATTAATAAAAACCTGTACCACAAGAGCTATTACTGTTAAGTACAGAAAATGTGTTTCTTCTTTTTAAGCAAAAATGAGGGATTGCAAATCAGAGCTCTCCCTGTGTCAGTGACAGTCCTGTTGTGCTCTTGAGAAGAATCCCATTCCTTCATTCAAGAGAGAGACTTTTTTTTAATCCCTTTACACCTCTCCCTCTTTTGATGCTTAAGAACCTAGCATTCCTCCTCCTGTAAGGACAAGTGAACTGCTTCCAATAAAGCAGACACCAGCGCCATTCCTTGCCACTCTATAGAGAGCATGGGGAGTCAAAGCCACTCGTACACTAATGACTTTTAAGGATGTGGCTAATCAAAATAACCTCTTTGGATAAAATGCATGAAACTGATTTACTACTATTAAATATCATGTGTTTTTATGCTTTAATTGGACAATCCTAAATATGGCAGCCACCTTTTGGGGGATCATTTTTTGGCTTTTCAGCATGAGCATTACGCACGCAGACCCCGATTGTTAAACGTATTTAGGCATTGCTGCACTTAATGTCGCTGCACCCCAACTGATTTAGGAGCCTAAATCTCATTTTCATAAGGGGTTTAGGCACTTATGAGCCCACTGTGATTTTGACTCCTAAGTGCCTAAATCCCACACAAAAATGAGATTTTGGCTCCTAAATCAGTTAGGGTGTAGTGATGCTAAGTGCAGTAATGCCTAAATACCTTTAAAAATCTGGGCCATACTGCCCAGCACCCATTCCTTAAGTCCTTCTCAGCAGTCCAGAGTCATGCCAGCAGATCGAGGGACGTGATCGTTCCCATCTATTTGACATTGGAGGGCCTCATCTGGAGTACTGTGTCCAGTTTTGAGCCCCACACTACAACAAGGATGTGGAAAAATTGGAAAGAGTCCAGCGCAAGGCAACAAAAACAATGAGGGGACTGGAACACATGACTTATGAGGAGAGGCAGAGGGAACTGGGATTGTTTAGTCTGCGGAAGAGAAGAATGAGGGGGGATTTGATAGCTGCTTTCAACTACCTGAAAGGGGGTTCCAAAGAGGATGGATCAGTGGTAGCTGATGACAGAACAAGGAGTAATGGTCTCAAGTTGCAGTGGGGGAGGTTTAGGTTGGATATTAGGAAAAACTTTTTCACGAGGGGGGTGGTGAAGCACTGGAATGTGTTACCTAGGGAGGTGGTGGAATCTCCTTCCTTAGAGGTTTTTAAGGTCAGGCTTGACAAAGCCCTGGCTGGGATGATTTAGTTGGGGATTTGTCCTGCTTTGAGCAGGGGGTTGGACTAGATGATCTCCTGAGGTCCCTTCCAACCCCGATATTCTATGATTCTATGAAATAATATCTGTAATGCGGACTAGTTAGTGACTGGGAACATGTTAAATACAGAGACTATAAATGAAAAAAATTAGACTTTCCCCCCATGAACTGAATACTGTATATTGGTATGATTTGATATGATGCTTTATTCTGCTCACTTTCATGTTTCTGAATTGTATTTTATAAGTGATAATTATCTTCAAGTCATCAATTAAAAGTAATTTAACTCATTCACAAAATCACTTAAGGGTCATATCCTGTGTGGGGTGTAGTTCTTGAAAGTCAATGGGAGACAAGATACTTAGCACCTCTTTTGAGAGAAGTTTTCCATCTTGCAGGAATGAGTCTTAAAGATGATCAATATGTCAGTGACAGTGTAGATAACAGTTTGGATAAAGTAGTATTCTTTAAACTTGGGACAGTTGGTTAATTGGGACCAGAAGGAATCCACCAAAGCATCCTAGTTAAGCAGCTCCTACTGCAACTGGTAAGAGGGCTGTATTTCAGTGTGTATGTGGATTTAGTTCTCATGGAGAGTGTTAGATTGACAGCAGTGGAAACTGAACTCCATAGAAAAGGCAAAAATTCACTCTCCCTGCTGTGATTAAACTCTGATCCAAAGAGCTAGCTACAGGGGAGAAAATAATTCAGCCATTATTCCTATTCAAATTTTGGCCCCTTGCCTCAGGTCACCAAAAAAAGGGAGCCAAATACTAAATGGACTAGGCCTTGGACTGAGACTATTTACCCATTACACATAAGCCACCGAAAAGCTATCTGAGGATAACTAAATTCAGTCTTTATCAACCTGCGTTGAATTCAGATGAGTTACTCAGAGGCAAAAGGTTCTCCATAACCCTCCATTCCCCTGAACTAACCAGTTCACAGATCCTATCTTTTATTTAAATATGAAAAAAAAATTATTTTGAAAAGTTAAGACATTTACTCCTAAATATACTGATCTCCTGATAGGAATGCAGGGAACCTCTTTGCAAAAACAGCTGAAAATGCAACTTTAAAACAGCCTCTAAATTACACAAATACGCTGATAAGTACTTTGCTAATCCAACCTGAGTTTTGCCCAGAAGATGTCTCAAGGTGGTGGCTTGGAAAAATCAAATACAAAACACACATACATATGTTTTGCTAAATTATCTTAGGAAGTAAAGCAGGCACCTTTGTCACTCAATAAGATTCCTTCACTCTTTACATATGTTCCAAATCTACTACTCAGTAGAGAAAAATTTTGATTTTCATGTTTCAGCCCAGAGAAAAATCGCTGCACCAGGCTTTATTGCCAAGCTTTCAAGCCCAAAGGATTTAAAGCTGGTCATTATATTGTTAGAGAAAGTTGTGGGGAAAATAAAAGCAGCTTGTTAAGTCAGAAAGAGTAGGCTGTTCCAAGCTCTCATTTTGATCTAGGTGGGAAAACTGTGATGCACTTAAAAATGTAAAAGATTGATCTTCATGTTCAATAGATTTAATACTACAAAACATCTGTTAAAATTACTCAGAAGTAAACAATCACTAAAGTCAACAATATCCAGATTTTATACCTCCTTCAAAGACTTTAAAAAAGAAACCACTAAAGTACAAGTGACAGAGACCTGTTACATGTAAACATATGCATTATTGGCCTGATTTTCTAATGTGCTGTGCACCCCCAAATCCCACTGAAGTTCACAGGAGCTGCAGCTGCTCAGCACCTTTGAAAATCAAGCCACATAAATATTAAATATCTACAAAGCCACAAACAGATATTTTCATAAATACATCCTCATCCATCACACTCCCCTCATGCATTCACAAATTAGATTTCACACAAATAAATAATGAAAATGTATATGAAGTAACACATGCAAATATCTTGACTCTGCAACAACATACAAAAGTATTTGCTAGATTCTGGTCAGCCGAGAGATATTCCAAATCTTTGCCTGCCTCTTTTGCGAAGCGTTATTGCACCACAGTGACACCAGCTGGTATCTCTGGAGTTAATGAGCCTGGCCACTCCATCTGACCCAAGTCTGCAGACAGAGAGTCTTTGCTCCAGCTAAGCAGACCTCCTGCTCCCTAAGGATGTCACGCATTATGGCAAAATACAATTAGCTCAGTCTCTGGTCCTGCTATATTAAACATTTATTTATTTATTTTAAAATAATATTTTTATTTTTAATTAAAAAAAAGAAACCCCGTATAATGTGAGCAAATGTAAGACCACAAGGTTGACTTTTAAACAATTTGTAAGTATAATTTAGTTAATACTAACCTGGAATCTATACCAGTGTTTCTAACTAGCCTGAGGGGAAGGCATTAAAACAAAAGTAAAAAAAAAAAAAGAAGAAGAAGAAAGATCTCTGCTTTTCAATAGCAAAGAGAAATAACGGACAGGTTTAAAAAGAAACTAAGTGGGATTTTGTGTTCTGATAGATAAGAGCAAATACAATGGCTTACTTAGGATAGTTCTTTGTTGATGCTGTATGGAAGCATTACTCCTTTTTAACCAAAAGTATCAGTCACTTTTAATGAGAAATGAGTTTTTAAAAACAAAACAAAAAAATCTTTGCTACCTGTTAATCTTTCTTCTCAAATCAGTGTTCATCTACAACAGATGTGCTGCATCAGAGGCCTTTCAAGTTAACTAACAACGACCCAGTGTCTGTGATCTGAAGACTTGCACTGCATTGCATAACAAACACTCCACTGAAGGCAGCTCTCTTCTTACAACAGATCTCTGGCTCTTTGACAGAAGGAGCCAATGATAAATTGTGGGACTCTTCTGTCAAGTTTTCAAAAGAGGAGCTCAACTGACAACTAAGTACTTTCTTCATATGACATCACATCCTCATTAGATTCCTACTGAAGCATATGCAAAGAGGGGCTCCTGGCTGAGTGAAGCATATGCATAGCGCCTACTGGCCCAGCTAAAGGAGATCTCATTTTGGCTCACCAAGTAGAGGAGCTGTTTACAGACCATGAAGATCCCTGGTTCAAGTCCTGTATGTGGTAATTTGTGTGTTGCATACTACAGTGACTCCAGACAGTACCTGGGGGATCATGTTAATGGGTTATATCTGCTCTACAAGCAGCAGACATCCTCTTTTGGAATCCAGACATTTAAAGCTAAATTCTGCCCTTGGCTAGAACGAGTGTGAGGGCAGACCTACTTAAGTCAACTGGGCAGAACGAGTGTGAGTGCAGACTTTGGCCCATGGGTAAATCCTGGCCCCATGGCCACAAAAGCTCACCTGAAATCAGAAGGGATATGATTCTTCTGCACAAAGGGAAGAGGGCAGGGTTTGGGGAGGCAGAGCACACACATGCCTTTCAGACTGTGAAGGACATGGCGTAGGTGGGCCGAAAGCTACGTGCTGCGGTGGAGATCTTCCTATCCTCCCTCTGTGACAGGGGAGGTTCAAAATAACTGCCCATGAAGCCTATTCTACAGCTGGGTCTAGAATATACTTCATGAAGCTGTACCACAGTCACCTGCGTGGCTTTTAACAATACCTAGTCTGGTTACTTGAGACGAACCCTTCGCGTATAATTAGAGTCAATGGTGGCTGACAGTTCCAGACCCACTAGCTCCATCCCCGAGTCATCAAAACCCTAAGCTATCATGAGTGGTCATAAAGGCTGCTGACAGACTCATTATGACAAAAATGGCTGGCTGATCCCCATCTAAAATCACTGGTGACCCTAACAAGCATGGTCTAAACTCCTAAATAAACAAATAAAATAAAAAAGCCAGATCCAACCCAGGATGTCAGTGTCCAATTCAAAGCTGGAACTGTACACCCATCATCATTCTGCCATCACTTTCCCAGGGAAGCAGACATTTGAGACGGGACAGTCTCTTGACAACACAGTAGACTTCCAAATAA
This sequence comes from Caretta caretta, assembly GCF_965140235.1. Lineage (NCBI taxonomy): Eukaryota > Metazoa > Chordata > Testudines > Cheloniidae > Caretta > Caretta caretta. The sequence continues at coordinate 17,304,844 of NC_134217.1, read as the reverse complement.
GAATGGTCAGCATCCTCCTCTCGCCAAGTGAGGCACTGATAGTGCCTATCAATAACCATAGCCAAATCACTGCATTAAAGCCACCAGGTCAGGCAAGGGTCAAAATTGCAGGTGATGGCCTCAGCAAACCTAGACAACTATGGACATTATTAGAAACCATGCTGAACTCAACCAAGAGGAGACACAGCCCAACGGAGACCCCAAAGCACAATCAAAAAGTCTTCCCAGACCAGCAGGAAGTTTATCTACTGTTGGGGACACATTACTGCAATCAAATCAAGGAACCACGTTATGAATATGTTATAAGAAGGGGATGTTTGGTGATTCCTCAACGGTCTGTTAACAGAGAAGATTTTCCTCTCCATTTGTTTAATAAAGGCCTAAACCGTGGGGAAAGGGAACTGGCTAGCCGGCCGTCTATATTAGAACAGCACTTATTTAACTGAGAGTTTAAGTCCCCTTTTGTTTTTATGTTTTTCTTTTTTGTTGCAGGTTTGAATTGTGCAATTTGTTTCAATAGTTCCTGTCTCTTTACCTAGGCCTCAGACACATGGCTGTAATAGAGAGTAGATATATAATGGGGAAAGGGCCAGGGAATCATTTTACTTTTTCAAAAATTGAGAGGGTATAACAATAAAATCAGCGTTGGAATATATGTTCACTCAGTTTCTCCATGAAGAGAAAAAGAGGCAAATGTCTTGCTCGCTTCCACCACACACACACATATAAATACTCTTTCCACACATCCTTTTTCTCTCCTTTTGATAAAAATCTTTCTCATCTGAGTTTACATCAAAAAATTAAAGGAAATAAGAGAAACTTTGGTTTTAATAGCTTGCTCCCTAATTCTGCCTCATAATGGAGACTAACAGTACTTATAAAATAGTCTCTTGGAATGTTAATGGACTTAACACAGTAAAGGGAAACAAAATTAAAAGATACTAAATAACATTAAAAATTAATTTAAGATATTGCAGGTATAAAAGAAATTCATCTCTCCATAGAAGAGTCAAGCTAAACTAAACAAGGTTTGGGTTGGAGATCTATCTTCTGCAGTTTTCGGCGGGGTGGGAGTGACAAAAAATGGTTGCCTAATTTGTAAAATCTTCCCATGTCAAGTAAAGCAGTCCTGATCTATCTAATAGGCATAGACATGTTTCAGGAACTGTAAATGGGCAATAAACTAGATATATATGCAGCCAACTAAATAAAAAACAGAATTCACTAATAATCTTTTGTTAGATCTTGCCCCACGTGTCAAAGATATTTTACTTGTACTAGCGGATTTTACTTAGGTTCCAAACCTAAAGCTAGAGAGAAGTTCTGATTAAAAACACCCAAATATATCGAGAGGAAAAACATGAAAAGAGATACCAAATGCAATCACTGACAGGCAGGTAGTAGATATATGGAGAAAGCTATACCCTGAAGAAAAAAAATTTCATTCAAAAAATGTTGACCAGCTCCAGTATTAAGTTTGCCCCATAGCACGGACACTTAGGAATGACCAATATCAAAAGTGACTGCAAAAACACACACATTTCTAAAAATCTTATCTCTACCAGGGAGAAGTATGATCGTCAAAGCCTGAGTCACGCCATTTGTAATGACTGGCATGTGGTGGAAATGGAGGTTCATCCTTATTGTTTTCAAAACAAGATGAAGAATTTTAAATCTATGTGGATTAGGGCAGGTTGAAATTTTTCCTTTGAAAATTGGGCTTTCAACTACACAAAATCTTTAGTGAAAAGTGTCCACTTTCCACATGAAAAATTTAATCGTTTGTCAAAAAAACGAATGCCCACAAATTGAAGTTTTGGTTAAAAAACTGACCTATTTTAAATCAGAAACGTACCTCTTGGGAGCTGTAGTTCAATTTCCTTATGTCCCCATTCTCCTCTATGGACCAGGCTGCCCAGCTGGGCGAAGGCGGCGCATCATAGAAGATGTAGGCTGACAGGAGAGCCCGGCCCAAGAACGAGAATCGGAGTATGGGGCACTGTAGCAGGGTGGTCACCCTGCTCCGGCCCTGAAGGGGTTAAAACAGCCCTGGGAGAGAGCCACCTGGGGGAGCCAATAGTAGAAGCAGCCCTGGAGAGGGCTGCAGCTGGGAACAACTAGGCTGATTGGGGGAAGCAACCATAGCTGGGGCAACTCCCCAGTCAGGCCACAGCTGGCCCTTATAAGAGGGCTGTGGGCCAGAAGCTGGAGGAGTCTCACTCTAGCCCTGGAGTGGGAAGGGCTAGCTGCCTGAGAAGAAGGTACCTGAAGCGGAGTAGTGCTGGGGAAGGGCAAAGGGAGCTGGGGAGATCCAGCCTGGTAAACCCTCAGACTGCTGGCCTTGGTAAAGGCCCAGAAAGGTACTGGGGTTGCAGAGGGCAGCTTGGGAATAGGCAGAGGCAGCTGGTCCTACCCCCTTGCCAATGATGAGTGGCCATTACACTGCAGTCTGCCTCAGTGAGCGGGGACTAGCTGATGACTGGCAGCAGCCACTGAGGCAAGGTGGGTTTAGAGGGTTGGGTTTCCCCTGCGAGGGGAGACCCAGAGCGACAGGGTACTGCTGGGGCAGAACCCCGAGATAAAGGGCACCAGGGTCCAGGAGGGACACCGGGCCAGTGGCAGGCGAGACACTGGCCTGCACAGGGCGCTCTGTAAGCTGGAAAAGAGCTAATTTCCCAGGTGACCAGCAGGAGGCGCTGCACCAGTGTGTCATCGCCTCACTACAGGCACCCAAACTATAGTTCCAACGAGGCACCAGGAGAGCATTTCCTAATTGAAATATTTTAGTTCTCAGCCAAAATATTTTGATTTTTTTTCCTGCAAAGTAAAAAATTTCTGTGGAAATTCTAACCAGCTCCAGTGTAGACTCCTTAAATCACCTACCAGAGTATCCTCCACCGCTGCAGAAGGAAAAAAGAGTGAAAAATGGAGATATGGACAATTTAAACTAAAACTGGACTAATTTTAATTTAGTATTTTTTTAAAAATAAACAAACAACTTCCCAGTATCAAATGTCTGTGAAATAGAGTGGAGAATTGTTCTTCAGCTGTCAGCTTGTTTCCTAATGTACAATACCAATACTGAGTATTATGGAAGTGCTGGTCAGGACTCCACAATTAAGCCTGAGTTCTGTTTGCGCTTCTTTGTTCTGTGTGAAAAATACAGCATATTCACAGAATTCACATATCTATAAGCACAGAATCAATTTTATGAGCATTTACAAGTAAATAACATAGTGACATCATTCAATAGCCAAATTAGTGTGATTAAGGCATTTTAGTATTTGTGGTATCAGATTAGAGGAAACTGATTTGTAAAGACATTATGTTTTTCATTTTCTTTCCCCTCATGGCTTTGCTACAGGGCTGAGTTAAAGTTGTTTGGGTATTTTAATTGTGCATGTCTTACCTTAATGTGTTTGGATTTCTTTTAAGTGTAACCTTAATGCTCAATTTCTTAGGTTTTTTTAATCTGTGGCATTGGGATAATTACAGCACGCCTATAATGCTTTTTACCCTTAAGTTACTCATACATACTCTCAAACTTATTAATGTAATTTTAATGCATCCATATTAATATAATTGTTTTGTCTAGGATCAAGACATTGGAATATGATTTGTTAATTTTATTAAATTTCCTAGTGAGTGGCTATGTTACTTGGTGTACTAACTTTTTTACTTTGTAATCTCTGACAAATCCAAAGCAGGGATGCTAGGACAAAAGAAAATAAAAACATCCAGGATTAATGCATAAATGGTATGTATTAAATATAGTAAATATATACTATTTGTCTTATTTTTATAAGATACTCAAAAAAGAGAGCTGAGGGTTAATTTTTAATGTCTCTTTGATGTAGTTAGAAAAGTTCCCACTGCCCTCACATGAACACACACATGCACTAACAACTTTTGACAAATTCCTATCAGTATTTTTGTGCAATTGTTACATCAGTCAAAATGTGATCAGTTAATCATATTTATCATGGACAGTAATTATGAAAAAGTGTAAGTGTGTAATTAAAACACATAATCACACAATCTGATTACCTTTTTAAATTACTTAAGAAAAAATTCACTGATCTTGTCAAAGTTAATAAAAATAATGTAATTCACAGTTAAAGCTCACCACAGTGCCTCTCTGACTACTTCCTTAATGTACCCCAGAGTGCCTAGGCATTGGAGGTCAGCTCTGAGTATTAATTTCCTTACTTTTATTAACTTCTGTGATAACCTTCATGTTCTGTTGCTGTTTTGTTAGAAAAGGCCATTCATTTAGTTGAGCAATACTTTGAGAGAGAGCTAGCTAACTCCTTGAAACCTCTTCAGATTTGGCTGATTAAAAATCTGCCAGTAGAATCAACTTTTTATTTACTCTATTTGTTTGGGAGGGGGGGGTAAAAAAAAAGCCTTGTTCCATTATTTCACAGGTAGGCTGGGGAAAGAAATCAATCTCAGAATAAAACACAAGCCATTTCAATCAGTATATAAACCACAAGCAAACTGGCGATGTTGAAAATAAGCAAACCAGTGAAGACTGCTAGCAACATAGTTTAACTACAGTTGTCTTGGGATACTAAATAAGTTGAATCAAAAAGCAGCACAGAACTATAAGGGGATGTGGGCAGAGAATTAGCCTGAGTGGGCACGGGATAGGTGGTGCTGGGGCACACCAAAGGTGAAAGAAGTAGGAGTAAAATAAAATAGTGGCTTTGCTCGACAGGAATTTGGATCTCAGGAGGAACAGAAAGGACTGTGACAGCCACAAAAGTGATTGAGAGGCCTTGACAAAGGAATGGGAGGGGCTGGCACCAGAGAAAGGAAGAAAAGGCAGAAAATCTGCAGAAGTACCCAGATGCAAAGAGAAGAACTGTCCAGCAACTTGCAAAGGCCAGGGAGAATCATCAAGGGATCTAACCATGGAAAAGCAGTCCAGAGTAGTTAATGGTGCAGTAAGTGAGAGTGTTAATTTTTTTTATATTGCACAATATTACATTTCCATCTGAGAAAATAAAAGTGGAAATTCCAAATGTGTTCTCATGGGCAAACTGCAGTCTCCCCTAGAAGGAAAAAAACCCCTTTACATTTAATGAAAACCCTCAAACTGACTGTTTTAATTATAAAATTTAGGGTACTAAAGTGGGGTAGGGGGCAGGGAATTAGAAGTTACTACTTTAGAGGCAGGACAGAGCACCGCACAGTTACCACTCTGGAAATCAATTTTTCCAACTTCTGGATGTGATTCTCCTCTGAAACATTTATATACAAACTGGGATTCTATAATGGAATACTTGGCGACTGGATTTCACAGCTCTGTTTTATTCATTTTTGGTTCTCTCTCCCTCCTCCCCCCCCCCCCTTCTCCCTTCATTTTTATCTTTCCATTTTCCTCACCTGATTCCCCAGAGTGAACAGATCAGTTGGAGAAGTTTAACTGACTAACAACAATGGAAACAATCTCTATTCATCCACAGGCCAGTCAGATCAGGAACAGCCATAGTGAAATCTATTCATACTGCCCCACCTGTGACCTCAGCCCTGGGACTAAGGGAACCACCCTTTCAACTGGGGAAAGGATGGGATGAGGTCTCCATGTTAGCTCAAGTGCTTGGTATTGCCTCAGTTTCAAAGGAACAAAAACTGCCAAATGCTGACACATTAACATTCTACAGAAACTGAGCAAACATCAAATTTATTTCACTGGGGAGTGAAACCATCATCTCAAAACTGAAAGGCCAGTAACAAGTTCAGTTTCCAGTTCAGGTGGGACGATTGAAGACAGTTTAAAGAAAGATGCTGGTTAGTTCTTTTGCTTCCACTTTAGCATCCTTCTCACCCCACAGGTGAGGAATACTGAGGTGCTTGTTGCAGATAACTAAAAGTTCTGTTCTCACCCTGGACATCTTTCATGGAATTGTCCAAAAATGGCAAATGGAGGTGGGATGAAATATTTTGCAAATTGCTTTCAACAAATGGAAACAATCTGAAGAGAAACTCAGCAATTCTGAAAAAATGGCCTACTCCAGGGGAAACCACACTTAAGCCACCCTGCTAGCAATGCACTTCAGTGTTAAACAGCTCACTGTGCCATGCTTTCAATGTAGAAGCAATGAAGGTATGCATTTAACAGCTGCCTGTGGAAAGAGGTTAAAAAAGGGAAAGATACAAAATGATTTAAGCAAGTAAAAAACATTATGTGCAGCTATATGACTCCTTTTCCTTTGTACACAGTTCACCATTACAGATTACATTTGCAAAGTATAGCTTTTGATAAAGTGTAGCAAAAAGCAACCTAATAGCAATTTTCTTCATATGTACTTTACTTTTGAGTCTTCCTATGGAGATCTAGTAGAGGTGGTTTTTTTTATTATAAAAAACCCACTTCCTATGTATTTATAAAACAGGGTAAACTTAAGAGAACAACTTTTAAACAGCTAACATGACTTACTCTAACTTGTGGAGCAAAAAATTGTAAGTAAAACTTAACCGAACAGAGGGAGTGACATCTCACACTATGAATTCAGTACCATAGAAAACTCTGTGGACTGAAGGTATGCGTTGCATTCTACCTCCACTGCTGCCTGTGCACGGGCTTCAAAACAGCACCTCTTCTTGCTGAAGATAGAACTGGCTCATGTCGTTTTGTTTAAAGCTTGCTCTGTGTGTTTGTTTCTTTCCAATGGCATAAAAAGGACCATGCAACCTAGCCTTTGAACAAATTACAATTAGCTGTTTTAATCAGTCCTTAATGGTCTAACTCTCCTGAGTGACAGTGAGGTAGAAAGAGCTACACAAGAGAAATATTGGCGACAATGTCAGTTTATCCAAAAACAAAAGGCATTTCCTAAAAACCATGATCAAAACCAGGCTCAGACAGAGATCTAGAGAGAAAAAAAATTCCATCCTTATTTGTACTCAGCATTGTCACTTTGAACTGCATTGTTATCTTGACTTTTGTTCTAATTACACAAACGTTTAGAGGACTCTGTTCTACAAAAAGGGCTTTTTCCAAAGGAAACAGGTAATTCTAACAGCCACCATGTTGGCTTCTTCCCTTCTCCACCCACCACCATTTTACCGTCTCTCTTCTTTCTTCCTGCTCACCTCCACCCCCAACTCAAATAATCAATCTATGAATGCTGGGCAGGTCCAGACACCCAAGGGGTGAGCCAAGATCTCTCCTGGAGGAAGTACCATAGTGAGCTCAATGACTGAGTTGTTTGCTGGTACTAGGGAATAACATTTCCCTAGGGCCTTTTCTGAATGGAGTCTACCACCTGGGTTAAGTCATTATTACAATCAAGCAGAAAAAAAGGGGGATGGAGAGAAAAAATAAAAAAACCTACAGCAAGCATCATTAAAGCTCATCAAAAGTGCATTAGAGAACACCTGATAATATACTCCGAGCATTAATGATCCTTATGAACCATATTAATGCAGATGTTATCTGAATTCATGGAAACTAAATTTTCCACTCACATATATTTCTCTAAGTGCTATCAGTGGCCAACGCTTCCATCTGCCTCTGATATTTAGAAACAAATAGATAAGACAGGGTGTTTATTCTGATACGTTCTGCTGACCACAAATCTCAAACAGGTACTCTGAATTCATGATGCTTGTTGATATTCGAATGGATATATGTTGTGGTTAAAATGGACAGTATTAAGCCAATATTAATAGCAGGTTTGCAATTGTGTTGGCCTAAACTGGGCTATCATTACTATTAGGATCACTATTTATGGGCAGACTTCATCTCTGATTCTTGGCAGGAAGTTTTCGTTGCAACCTTATCCCTCTTGTTTTGTGAACTGGAGGAGAAAGGGTGCACATTACTTGAGGAAAAAGTACAGAATTGATAGTGCATCTCTGCTATAAGGTACTAAATGCCAGGTTATATAACAAGCAGCTTAGTTGTCTGAAGAGTCTAATACTTCAACCAATAACTGAAATGGAGGTCAAAAAATTAATTCTAGACACTGCTTAAGTCCTATGTTCCTCCTTAACAGAAACTGCAAATCATGTCAGGTTCTGCATAAATAGGTTTTGTGGGGGTATTAGAGGGTGAATTACTGTCATCTAGATTCTAGTGCTTAGTAAAGCAGGGCCTATCAAACTCATTTTGCCAATATCCAGTGTGAACTGCTGCTCGCAAAGTAAAAAGGTCACCCAACCAAAAATTCCTCATAAAATCCCCACATTCTTACAAAGGGACATTTTAAAAATACAACGGTCCCTAGATAATGTGTGGTGGGTTTTTTTCAATATAGCAAGTGCAGTGAAATCCTTTTCCTAAACAAATAGCTGTTAATTTTTGCACTATCTTAGAATTGCTTATAGAATGTGGGAAGCAGAATTATCTTTAGTGCTGCTGAGAGGCCAGGTATATTTCAGGCAACCTCACAGAGCCTGCTTCTGTACCATATGGGATATAAACCCACAAACTATGAAAGAACCCAGTTCAGTTTTGTTTTCTCAAGTGACATCTATTATCCCTTATCTCTCAGAAAATGAACCCCTGTATCTAGAAGCTCAATAAACTAAGCTCAGAACTAAAAGTTTAACATTAACTCTTCCAGTGTCGTAGTGGATGCCATCTTTAAAGCCAGAAAACTGCTAATGTCTTCCATTTGAAACTCTTTTCCTGCAGTTGAAAGTAAAGAGGGGCATCAAAGTACATTTGTACTCAACTGTACTGTTAAAATGTCAAGGCACACAGTAGAAACCAAACTGCAAAGAACTGTAGACGGACAGATGGAGGGATACAGAGGCCGCTAGACCAGTGGTTCTCAACCAGGGATACATGTACCCCTGAGGGTTAGAGTTGCCAGGTGTCCGGTTTTCAACTGGAACACCCAGTCGAAAAGGGACCCTGGCGGCTCCGGTCAGCACCACTGACCGGGCCATTAAAAGTCTGGTCAGCGGGGCTAAGGCAGGCTCCCTGCCTGCCATGGCTCCATGCAGCTCCTGGAAGCAGAAGCATGTCCCCCCTCCAGCTCCTACGCTGTCCATGCCCCAAGCACCAGCTCTACAGCTCCCACTGGCCCCGCAGCCAATGATAGTGTGCAGTGACACTTTTGTATTTTTATGCCTGATTTTGTAAGCAAGTCGTTTTTAGTGAGGTGAAACTTGGGTGTATGCAAGACAAATCAGCCTCCTGAAAGGAACGCAATAGTCTGGAAAGGTTGAGAGCCACTGCACTAGACCAAGTCTTCAGGATTCCACCCCCCACCACCCTGCATGACTGCCCCCCTAACTAGCACAGCAATTCTCATTCAGTAGATTCTGATACAGCTGTTCTCTTCCTGTTTTTCAACAAATATGGATAGTCTTATTCTGAAGGGTTAAGTAAAAATACCGAGTGATAAACTGGATTTTCTAAGTAAGTATATAGAAAACTTTGGTCATATAAAATTTATTTCTAGATACCCTTTAACATTACTGAACCCACAATCCAGCACCACACCATCTGCCAGGTAACCAGAATGGAAACAAGACAAAAGACCTGTTGGAATCTATTGAGAAGATTCCTGGGCACACAGGGGTAATTAATTTTAATAGAAATATTGTGTAATGAGTACACTGGGAAAGCAATGGAGAACAAGCAATGAAGAACAAGCCACAGTTTGTGACATTTAATATCTGGATAACTGAGCATTCTTCTTCAGCCTGTGCTTTACCCATCACTGAACTCCAAAGATGAACCTCACGTACATTAATTCATTCTTCATGGGGACATTTTGTTAACATTGCTATCCAATAAGAGCACAGGAAACACCAAAAGTGTACCATGCTGAATGCTACAGCATGGATAATTAGTCTATTACATCAGTGCTTTTAAAGTAGTATCTCTAGCCAGAGGCCAAAAAGAAACGTCAAAGGGGACCCCACAGGCAAAGTTCAGCATCAACACTCTAGGGAGAGCCCCGTACCCTACTTACTCTGACTGCAGGAAAGAAAAGTCAGAAACATCTGTTGGGAGGCCAGAGGTTAGGCCAGTCTAGGTCAGCATAGACCAGTGCAGGATGTGGGTGTTTGCAACAGATTGCAAGAGTCTCCACTAAAAACAAAATAAACTCCAAACAGTACTAAACTTATACCTGTGAGCATTCCGGGATTTCCTGTACACAAACCAGCATATACTCTCATTAAAAACATGCCACAGACAGCATAAAGTGCAAGTACTCACACAGAGTACAACAAAATATATCCTGAACTAGAAAACTGGTTGTGTCAGTTGCAAAAGGCCTCCAAGTGAATTTTGAGCTTCATTCAGTCTTTTTTGGAGTTCATTTCTGGTTAAGGAGTGAGTTGGAAAGATGGATTCTTTCATGAAAGGGGCAGTGGTAAGCTGTCCCACTGAAAGCTCAGAAAGAAAAATGAAAACACATACATGATGTGACATGTAACATCGATTGGAAACCACATTCTACACAGCATGTTCTGGAGTACTGAAAGCCAAACGTAAAAAGCCTTCTAAGTTGCTGCAACATTTAGAAATCAAAAATCCATCAATGAAAGACAAAAAAATTTCTCAAAAAACCCTTGATTTCTTGGGGGAGGGAGAGGGAGTCAGTAAGACTTCATTACTCAAAATGGCAATGAAATCATGTAACAGCACAAAGCACACCCTATTGTCCATAATTACATCCTCTCCTACACAGTAGATCGGCTTTCAGAAATTGTAGGGCATGATGGAGCTACCAAACTGAAAACAATGGCTTTGTTAAATAACTTTCACACTGGCCTAGTGACACGGCTGAGGCTGTCAGAAAGAATCTACTTTCAAAACTTAGCAAAAGGGATTACTTAAACAGTTCAGCTAGAGACGACAACCGAGGTCTGTGCTGCACCACAGCATCTCGCACTTTTAGGTACATTTATGATAGTTCTGTTAAAGAAGACTTGCTCTGTTGGAAAGCTGTGCCAGGACACACAACAGGAAAATGCTCATTTGAGACATTTCAAGAAGCAGTCAGAGTTGAACAGTGGGAGTGATATATTGCAATCTGCACAGATGGTGACAAGAAAATTACAGGTAAGACAGGTAGTAGCCTCAGAGGCAAGTGTGGATCCAAAACTTCACACCAAATGCCTTGTGGTGTCACTGTTTCATACACTGCTAAGCATTCTTTATGAAGAAAAAGTCTGAGAACCTGTTGCAGGATCTACATGAAGCTGTTAAAGTTAAAGGCCACCCCATGCATTTTTGATTTTTCACATTGCTCTGTGACAACATGGAAGCCCTTCACCAGCAATTCCTCTTTCACAACGAGACGAGGTAGCCCTCACAAAGCAAAGGCCTAACTCAACTCTTTGAATTAAGAACAACAGTGCAGACTTTCCTGAATGATTATTAATTCATTGGAGGGGAGAGGAGGGTCACGCATAGCCTTTCTTGCTGACAGTTTTGGGCAACTTAACAAGCAGAACTTTTCTCCTCAGAGGAGGAATATGAATGTTCTGACCTGAAGCATTCATCACAAAATTTGGAAATTGGTCTTCCAAAGAGGAAAACTGGAGTAATTTTTCCTTGTTTCAGACTTCATAAAGGAGCAAGTTGGGAGCCATCTTATGTCCGAAGGAATTTCAGATTCAGCTGCAAAACTATTTTTCCTAACACCCACTGAAGGAAAAAAAACAACTGAAGCACCAGCCCTTTTATCTAGGATTAGGGTTAACTTGGCAGCGGTGACTGGGCCACCACAAGACAAAGTGACAGTCCTCTCTTGTGACAGTTGAGTTTCTCTAGCGAGGAACCAAGCAGATTTAGGGCTTTAAAGCACGTTTCCAGCTGTAGTTGGCAGAAGCTTTCAAGGTTCTCATTCAATGTTCATCCTCGTGGTATTTCAATGAGAAAAGGTTTCTCTTCAGTTAAGGTGATCACAATGAGGTGTTTCAATCACCTGGTGATCAAAAGTCACATAAAGCTATGGTCCTTCCCCAGTATAATGTTGTGTGGAATAACTTTAATCAGCTAGACAGTTCATCCACCACTGATTTGTGAGTATATGATTTTGCACTTCTTTATAATTAGGTTTCAGTGTTTTAAACTTCATAATTAGTTATTTCTGAAATGGGTTATAGTTACCAATTTTTTTCCTACTCACAGTTTAAGTGAGAGGACTTGGAAGAGCAGGTTAAGAAACATTTCTTAGTCTGAAAAAGGGGCTACCAATTTTGAAAGTTGGGGGAAATCCCAGTCATTATGAGAGTCAGAATGGAAGGAAGCAACATAATAGCTCCACCTTCCATCTTCATTGACTAACAGAGCTAGGTTTGTCCTTGGAGTAGCACACACTTCACCCTTTCAAAGGCTGTAAGGGTTATTTTGGACCATGTTACTTTAGCACAATGATTTTCAACCTTTTTTCATATGTGGACCAGTTTGAAAATCTTAGACATAGTCCATGGAACCCCAGGGTTCCATGGACCACACGTTGAAAACCACTGTTCTGTGGTAATGACAACCTTTCATGGACTCCTTAGACATAGTCTGCGAACCCGTAGGGGTTTGCGGACCAGAGGTTGAAAACCACTGCTCTACAACACCCAAGTCCAGGGCATCTGCACCCCCCTGCTTCACCTTATCTGTCAGAGGGGTGTGGCTTTGTAGCCAGAAACAAATGTACTGATTCTTCAGAATGCAATAGTTTGAAAACCTCTTTCCTCTCCCACCTGCCTGCGAAAATTTCCTATTTGCCACTGGTCTGTCTTTTTCAAATCCTCAGGTATTTTATAACTTAAAACACAGAGCAGAAAAACACAGTAAACTGTAGCCATCTGGTGATGAAAAGAAAATAGAAAAACTCTCCTGTCATGGACTTCTTGAATTATGACATAAAAATCAGACGTACTGCTTATGAAGAAACAGGAGCATGTGCTGAATAACCCACACTAAGGACATTTGACTTCTTTTGCAAATCCAAGCCAAATAGTTTCAGATATAACAATTTCAGTAGACATATGAAAAAGAAAGGAGAGTTCAAATGGTCTTAATTGTTGTTCATTAAAGATAGATATTTTGTTTATCATAATGCTACATCTATACAGAGGAGTAAGAGAGTTAGTGCAAGATGCAAGCATTGAAGGAAGCCATCCATTACAGATTATTTTATAGTCTGTCTTCTCTAAGAAATGGTAACATCAAGAGGCAGCTCTGTATTTCCTCAGAGTTGCGCCCCACTAATACTAGGATTTACTGCTGCGCTGAGGGAGACATTTGGAGCCACAGTGCTCTTCTTTCCTGTCCCCTTTTTCTATAAAACCTCTGACATTTACAGGGCAGTTCCTCTTAAAATACACAGTAATCTACAAACATCTGATAAGTCAAGATCCAGAGGCTACCAGCACATCTATAGTTTCTAAAGCTGAACCCATGATAGTGCTAATATTCAAACCATCAAGCGTTTCCTGAATAGGAGGCTAGAGAGCATTTTTTTAGGGTACAATATTTAAATAGAGCCAAATTGACTGCACTTATAAATGAGAACCAAATTTTTCTCAGGCAAATTTCAGACGAGATCAACTACGTATAGCAGGTGAAACAAATGTAAGTACAGAAAGGCTACATAAAATTCTATGTATTAGAATACATCCTACATCTCAGTCAGGAATATTTACTATGATAGACCATAATATAATGAAAGTATTCTGCTGAAGAGAATCGGTCTTTCGAAGATTTGATTATGAAAGTTCAATGGCAACAAAGAGAACGCTCAAAAACAGAAATTGACATACTTCCACGAGACTCCCCTTTACAAGATGTGCACACAGAACTTTAGCAGGCAAGATATCAGTTATTTGCACCTATCAACTCTGATGATAATTGCAACCCACTTGACACTTGTGTTGAAAGGTAGTTTTACCAACAAGAAAGTCTGATAAATATTCAACGAGACTGCATTAAATAATTCTATTTATGTTGAAGACACCACCTAGAAAGTGTTTTAAAATATTTGTGTGTGTGTTAAAGAGAAGGGGTGGGAAACACTTCCTCTTTAGAGATGAAATGCCTGTATCAGTGGTTTAATGAAAAAAAACTTTTTATTTTTCAAGTTTAGTGAAAGAATGCCCTATATGCAAAATGTTGATCCCACATTACAAAATAATTACATGATAATTACATGAGCATTAAGATGTCTACCCCCTGAGTAAAGCCATTGCACCCAACTGCTAACTGAGGCAGGCCTGGAATGTTTCAGCTTATTAAGGAAAATTCCAGCATTGAGCAAAACCTCCAGCTGAAGCAGATTTCCACTCTTTTACTTCTCTGATTTCTAATTAAAAATTAAAACATGTTCCATTCTTTGGAAGCCCAATTATACTTGAGCATCAGCCTGAAAACAAACTTTTCTTAGTGGCTAAGCGACTTCTCATTATTTAATGGGGAAGCAGTGGTCTTTTTCCACACAATTTCACAGGCACAATTCATTTGTTTCTTTTTATTTTACAATGGATACTGTAATCCATCCTGAACAGTAAAAATGGTTACATTTGCACAGCTAATTACTATGTTGGCAGCATGGGTTAGTGACCCTCTGATTTCTCCTAGCCACTGCCGCTCCTGCTCCAAATCATTATTTAGGGCTCAAACACCACAGTCAATAATATTTCAGGATTTTTTTTTCATTCTGATGTTGCATCTTTTCTCCTGCCTAATGAAGACAGTACTTATCCAAAAGAATGGGAGGATTTTTGTGGGGAAGGGCCAAGGAGAAGTGAGTCACATTTAATCTTATTCCATTTCAATCCACACATTTTCTCCACTAATTTAACAGAGAATTATACAAATTCTGTGAAGATGTAGTACCAAATTATTTCCCTAAGCATTTTGAAGATGTGATGATACAGGATTTCTCTTACCCTATGTGTAACTAGGAATAAAAATGGAGGGAAAATAGATCAAATAAATGCTCTCCTCACTCACCATACAATATGGCTGAAACTTTACCTAGAAAACTCTTTTTGGTTCTAAGGTGTCCAGAGATTACAATTATGACAAACTGGAGATAATTTAGAGGAGAACAACAAAAATGATTAATGAGCTGGATGGACTAATGTATGAGGAACAGTTAAAAGAGCTAATTATATGTATCTTGGTTAAAGAGTGGCTACAGGTAGTCTGATAACTGTGTACAAGGGCTTGAAGGGGGAGGACTGTTTGGGGGTGGTTAACAGGGGTAGAACTAGGAATAATGGGATGAGGTTAGCAAAGAAAATTTTAAAATAAACATCACTACACCATTCCTGATAGCAATAGACTGGATATATTTTGAATGGGAAGTTGTAGAAGCATCATCATATGAGTCATTTTAAACTGGAAAGGACAAAACACTGAGAACACATATTGCAGGGGATAATGTGTGTTTTCTTCTGTTTTTGTTAACCCATATCTAATTCACTGGCTAATGAACACTATGGAGAAAGGTTTCAGAGTAGCAGCCGTGTTAGTCTGTATTCGCAAAAAGAAAAGGAGTACTTGTGGCACCTTAGAGACTAACAAATTTATTTGAGCATAAGCTTTCGTGAGCTACAGCTCACTTCATCGGGGGTTTGAGCATAAGCTTTTGTGAGCTACAGCTCACTTCATCGGATGCATCCGATGAAGTGAGCTGTAGCTCACGAAAGCTTATGCTCAAATAAATTTGTTAGTCTCTAAGGTGCCACAAGTAGTCCTTCACTATGGAGAAAGAATATCTTTGCTAAAAGTTCAAAACACCAGCTCCTTCAATTAAAGGACTAAGAATCCACAATATGCACCTCTGAGACAGGAGTTTCTTCAGCAAAACCCCACAATATTAAATGTACAGCAAACATTTAGGGGTAAATTTTTGCCGTAATCATGTGATTAGCACCATAGAGTCCCATTGGTCCTACCATTTGAGGTTAATTACGGCTATAAAGCTTGCTAGCACAAATGTGGCCTAAGTTTTTCTTATATTATAAGGTCTTTTTTGTAGAGGGGACTATCTTTGTGGTCTCTCTTTGTACAGCATCTAGCACAATGGTGTTCTGGTCCATGCATGGAGCTCATAAATGCTATCAAAATACACACACATAATAATGATGAATATAAAGTACTACAGCTGGTTTTCAAATGTCAACTCAGCAGTTTTAAAAGAAGGCCTGTCCCTTCGCAGAATAAAAACTTGCTTCATTTGTAAATATGAAGTCACTTTTATATTACAGGAAACCAAGTGTTAAAAAGCAAATGTACCTCAGTATTTAAGTGATCAGAGTGCACAAATAAATCAAAAGAGCTGAAATGTTACACGTAATTAACCTGATGCTCCTCTTACTTATACTATTTTAAATTAGGATTCCATTAAGTCAGTGGAAATACAGAGGTGTAAAACTGGTCTAAATTAGCAGAGAACAAAGGCCAATGTAACCAGAAGAGTCACTTCCTGGTGGTATGCAGAGTTCCAAACCAGAGAAGAGAATTTATAGTCTGTTCATGGAAAAGGAAGTCATGGAGTAGTGACACCTCTACAGCTATTGTGGCATTAGCACACAGTCTTAGGATACCTGAAAACCATCAGTCCTCTTACCAAATCACAAGAGAAACTGGTTCAGAGTGCAGCACAACTGGAGAAACTTTGTTTGAAATACCTCTTCATATACAGTTTTGCACTGCCACTACTCACACAGATGGCCATACATCTGACCTGTAGGTAGATAAAGCATTTCACACAGCCATCTGTCCATCATCTTTTCCATGCATGAGACTACACACAGCCTCAAGCTAGCACAGCTGGGCCTCCAGATGCTGGATTAGGGAAAACTGAAAAGGTTTTTTCCCAAGAATAACAGAGTTCTTCTTTCCCCAGCCTCTACACACAAGCAAAGTGGAGGGGGGTGGGGGTTTATTCCCTGCCACGCAACCATTAAGATCAGTTTACTCTACTGTTAGCCTCTGTCTGCACACTACAGACTTCTGCTGGCATAGCTACGTCAGTCAGCTTTGTGAAGAGGTGTGATCCTGGACCCACCTACCTATGCTGGCAGAAGTCCCCAATGTAGATACAGCTATACTGACAAAACTGTACTTTTACTGCAATAGCTTGTTTCGTTCATAAGAGACCGTTTTCCTATACTGATGCACAGCACACCTTTGCCTGTATAGCTGCATCCATACTGGGAGTATTTTGCCATTATAACGGAATCATAGAAACGTAGGACAGGAAGGGACCTTGAGACATCATCAAGTCCAGCTACCTTGCACTGATGCAGAACCAAGTAAATCTAGACCATCCTGACAGGTCCTGTTCATAAAAGCCTGTCCAATGATGGGGATTCCACAATCCCCCTTGGAAGCCTATTCCAGACCTTAACTACCCTAACAGTTAGAAAGTTTTTTCTATTATCTAACCTAAATCTCCCTTGCTGCAGAGGAAGTCCACTACTTCTTGTCCTACCTTCAGCCAACATGGAGAACAACTGATCACTATAACATATTTGAAGACTGTTATCAGGTCCCGCCCTCTTCCCCGCCCCAGTCTTCTTTTCTCAAGACTAAACATGCCCAGTTTTTTTAAACCTTTCCTCATAGGTCAGGTTTTGTAAACCTTTTCTCATTTTTGTTGCTCTCCTCTAGACTCTTTCGAGTTTGTCCACATTATTCCTAAAGTGTGGTGCCCAGAAATGGGCACAGTACTACAGCTGAGGCCTCATCAGTGCCAAGGAGAGCAGGACAATTACCTGTATCTTACATATAACATTCCTATTAATATACCACAAAGATATTAGCCTTTTTTGCAACTGATATGCCAGTATTCGTATACTGGCAAAGCACTTTTAGTATACACATGGCCTTAGACTTCATTCTGCCAAATTCTGCCATTTAATGTTTTGGATGGAGGTTATAAAAAGGGCATTGGAGAGAAATTACAGTAGACAATATGCTCTAGGGGTTTCTTTCCAATCAACCATCATTTTAAAATATTATTTTAATTTTGACCAGACTATTTAGCCAGACAGCCAGAATGAGCATAGGAACCCTACAAAACATTAATCGCCTCACAAGCCTAAAGAATCAGTGATAAAGATGACGGTATACATTTTTTCCACCTCATTTAAACCATTCCATCTTCCAACTGACTAAATAGGAGATAATTTCAACAAGGAGTTGCTAACCACTACTAGAAGAAGAGGCAGTGCAGTCCAGTGTATCATATGGAAAATGTAGGGGACAATTTCCTGGTGCAAGTGCTGGAGGAACCAACTCAGGGCAGAGCTCTTCTTGACCTGCTGCTCACAAACTGGGAAGAATTAGTAGGGGAAGCTAAAGTGGATGGGAACCTGGGAGGCAGTGACCACGAGATGGTCGAGTTCAGGATCTTGACACAAGGAAGAAAGGAGAGCAGCAGAATACGGACCCTGGACTTCAGAAAAGCAGACTTTGACTCCCTCTGGGAACTGCTGGGCAGGATCCCCTGGGAGAATAACATGAGGGGGAAAGGAGTCCAGGAGAGCTGGCTGTATTTTAAAGAATCCTTATTGAGGTTACAGGGACAAACTACCCCGATGTGTAAAAAGAATAGTAAATATGGTAGGCGACCAGCTTGGCTTAACAGTGAAGTCCTTGCTGATCTTAAACACAAAAAAGAAGCTTACAAGAAGTGGAAGATTGGACAAATGACCAGGGAAGAGTATAAAAATATTGCTCGGGCATGCAGGAGTGAAATCAGGAAGGCCAAAT
This sequence comes from Caretta caretta, assembly GCF_965140235.1. Taxonomy (NCBI): domain Eukaryota; kingdom Metazoa; phylum Chordata; order Testudines; family Cheloniidae; genus Caretta; species Caretta caretta. The sequence continues at coordinate 17,286,144 of NC_134217.1, read as the reverse complement.
CACACCTGGAGTTGCAGCTAGCAAGAGATGTTAAGAGTAACAAGAAGGGTTTCTTCACATATGTTAGCAACAAGAAGAAAGTCAAAGAAAGCGTGGGCCCCTTACTGAATAAGGGAGGCAACCGAGTGACAGAGGATGTGGAAAAAGCTAATGTACTCAATGCTTTTTTTGCCTCTCTCTTCACGAACAAGGTCAGCTCCCAGACTACTGCACTGGGCAGCAGAGCATGGGGAGGAGGTGACCAGCCTTCTGTGAAGAAAGAAGTGGTTCGGGACTATTTAGAAAAGCTGGACAAGCACAAGTCCATGAGGCCGGATGCGCTGCATCCGAGAGTGCTAAAGGAGTTGGCGGATGTGATTGCAGAGCCATTGGCCATTATCTTTGAAAACTCATGGCGATTGGGGGAAGTCCTGGACGACTGGAAAAAGGCTAATGTATTGCCCATCTTTAAAAAAGGGAAGAAGGAGGATCCTGGGAACTACAGTCCAGTCAGCCTCACCTCAGTCCCTGGAAAAATCATGAAGCAGGTCCTCAAGGAATCAATTCTAAAGCACTTAGAGGAGAGGAAAGTGATCAGGAACAGTCAGCATGGATTCACCAAGGGCAAGTCATGCCTGACTAATCTAATTGCCTTCTATGATGAGATAACTGGCTCTGTGGATGAGAGGAAAGCGGTGGACGTGTTGTTCCTTGACTTTAGCAAAGCTTTTGACACGGTCTCCCACAGTATTCTTGCCAGCAAGTTAAAGAAGTATGGGCTGGATGAATAGACTATAAGGTGGATAGAAAGTTGGCTAGATTGTCGGGCTCAACGGGTAGTGATCAATGGCTCCATGTCTAGTTGGCAGCTGGTATCAAGTGGAGCGCCCCAAGGGTCAGTCCTCGGGCCGGTTTTGTTCAATATCTTCATAAATGATCTGGAGGATGGTGTGGATTGCACCCTCAGCAAGTTTGCAGATGACACTAAACTGGGAGGAGAGGTAGATACGCTGGAGGGTAGGGATAGGATACAGAGGGCCCTAGACAAATTTAGAGGATTGGGACAAAAGAAATCTGATGAGGTTCAACAAGGACAAGTGCAGAGTCCTGCACTTAGGACGGAAGAATCCCATGCACCGCTACAGACTAGGGACTGAATGGCTCGGCAGCAGTTCTGCAGAAAAGGACCTAGAGGTTAGAGTGGACGAGAAGCCGGATATGAGTTAACAGTGTGCCCTTGTTGTCAAGAAGGCCAATGGCATTTTGGGATGTATATGTAGGGGCACTGCCAGCAGATCGAGGGACGTGATCGTTCCCCTCTATTCGACATTGGTGAGGCCTCATCTGGAGTACTATGTCCAGTTTTGGGCCGCACACTACAAGAAGGATGGGGAAAAATTGGAAAGAGTCCAGCAGAGGGCAACAAAAATGATTAGGAGACTGGAACACAGGACTTATGAGGAGAGGCTGAGGGATCTGGGATTGTTTAGTCTGAGGAAGAGAAGAATGAGGGGGGGATTTGATAGCTGCTTTCAACTACCTGAAAGGGGGTTCCAAAGAGGATGGATCTAGACTGTTCTCAGTGGTGGCTGATGACAGAACAAGGAGAAATGGTCTCAAGTTGCAGTGGGGGAGGTTTAGGTTGGATATTAGGAAAAACTTTTTCATGAGGAGGGTGGTGAAACACTGGAATGCATTACCTCGGGAGATGGTGGAATCTCCTTCCTTAGATATTTTTAAGGTCAGGCTTGACAAAGCCCTGGCTGGGATGATTTAGTTGGGGATTGGTCCTGCTTTGAACAGGGGGTTGGACTAGATGACCTCCTAAGGTCCCTTCCAACCCTGATATTCTATGATTCTATGATATACAAGGACCAGTGTATGGCTTAGACAGGAAACCTGTATTCTATTCTCAGCTCTGTCAATGACTTGTTGCATGAATTGAACAAGTCACTTACCCTCTCTGTGTCTCAGTTTCCCCATCTGTAAAATGGGTATAAATGATACTTAGCCTGCTTTGCAAAGAGTCTTGAAGTCTGTGAATGAAAAGTGCTCTATAAGCACATAAGAATTGCCACCCTGGGTCAGACCAGTGGTCCATATAGACCAGTATCCTGTCTTCTGACAGAGGCAAGTGCCAGATGCTTCACAGGGAATGAACAGAGCAGGGTAATTATAGTTATCCATCCCCTGTCATCCAATCCTAGCTTCTGGAAGTCAGAGGTTTCAGAATACACAGAGAATGGGGTGCATTCCTGACCATCCTGGCTAATAGTTATTGATGGACCTAACCTCTATGAACTAACCCAATTCTTTTTTGAACCCAGTTATACCTCTGGCCTTGAGCCCCTGACAATGAGTATACTAGTTATCATTATGATCTTTCATTATTAAAACAATTGAAGAGGCTTAACAGGGGAAGGAACTCTGAATTCAACTTGCAAAGTGACACACACAGCATGTAAAGTGATTTTTAAGCACACCACACAAAACACAGCTCCCTTGTGTAACCTAGAGCAGTGTTACTCAAATTGGTGGTCTGCAGATCAGTGCTGGTCCGCGAGCCATCGGCTGCCGGTCTGCGCGCACATTGGGAAAAAAAATTGCTGGTCCCCCACGTCAGATAGCTTGAGAAACACTGACCTAGAGTATATGAATGCACTATAAATCAACACAGGTTTGCTGGTATTCAGCAGGACAGTTTACAGAAAGAAATGAGAAAGTTAAAAATTGATAGATAATTGAAACTATGACAACCTTAACTTTAATTTGTAGTGTCATGCTTCAAAAAACAACACATTACAATATTACAGATCCACCTTAAATTGACAAAACCTGGTAATTCAGAACAGACAGCACAGAAGAAAAGGAAAAAAGTCTCCCTAAAAAAAAGTAAGAATTGACAAACTAGCTCACAAAAAAGAGTCATTCATCTTAAATTGTATATATTAAATCTAAGCAGCTATGTTTATGCAACATTATGGCTACAGAATTAAAATCATTATAAAGTCAGGCCATGCAAAAGTTAAAGAGCCTTTCAACATATGCTGCTATTGAAACCTCACACTTTAGTCTTTTTCTGTCTTTCTGTGAACTCAAATATGTGACTTTAATGTTGCATTTATATAGTATATAGCAGGGGTAGGCAACCTATGGCATGCATGCCGAAGGCGGCATGTGAGCTGATTTTCAATGGCACTCACGCTGCCCGGGTCCTGGCCACCGGTCTGGGGGGCTCTGCATTTTAATTTAATTTTAAATGAAGTTTCTTAAACATTTTAAAAACCTTATTTACTTTACATACAACAATAGTTTAGTTATATATTATGGACTTATAGAAAGAGACCTTCTAAAAATGTTAAAATGTATCACAGACACGCAAAACCTTAAATTAGAGTGAATAAATGAAAACTCAGCACACCACTTCTGAAAGGTTGCCAACCCCTGGTATACATTTAATTTACTTATTTAATTTTAAAAAGCAAAAAAAAGTTAATATTATTTATTTAGATTTAAAACTATAAAAAACCACCCTATATCAGGTTCTATGTCCTCTAACTCCTGCACTAATTACACAATATGATAAAATCCCAGCAGCAATGAAACACTCATTCCAACAGGACTGTGCTTTATAATGTCAGCATTTAAATGGTCCCACTTAGGTTTTTAAAATCAGGTGTAAATGGAGGTGGAATGGGCAAATGAGTGGCAAGTTCTCACCTTAGCTGCCTTTAGGCTGTGCCTATACTATGAAAATTAGTACCTGTAGTTCTCCAAAGGTACAGCTGCACCAGTTAGATGAGTCGATGGGATAAACACTGCTGCGCCCTGCCTACACTAGAGTCTGTCATTTTGCTATACTATAAGGTGGATCTGTAGAAATGCACCACCAGTGAACAACAAGTCCTTATTATCCTCACATAGAGAAGGAACTGTTTGGCTGCAAACTGTTTTCGCTAATTCTCAATGTGATGGAAGACAGAAATGTACTTTTTTTGTTGTTGTTTTTTTTTTGTAAATGTAAATTTAGAATTCATATAATGAAACAGAATCTACCAAAACTGCCAAGAGACACTGAGCTCATGGGATCTATGAAAGTTTTTCACACCTGTGTTTTTCTCCTGTGTCTAATATTATGGGAGGCATTTTGGAGGATTTTGTAATGTGAGTTTCAATGAGACACCTACAGTCTCCCTCAGGCTAATTGTTACTGCGGCAGAGGTCTGCTACCCAGCCACCAATCAAGGCAAGCAGGGAGTATGTGCAGTGAAATCACAAAGACAGCAAGCTTCATTAGATTGCTAAAATCTAAGTAGATGCTAGCTGAGCATGCTCAGTCCCCTAAAGCTGTTTTGTTTTTAATATTTTTGCTCCAAACCAAAGAAAGGCTCTAGTCCTCATTGAGGATTGTGTTCATGCCAAGTTTCCTTTTTCAAATTTCAACATTTTGCTTTAGCTCTGTCTAAAAATCAAAGAGTAATAAATGTACTCGTTTGACAATTGGAAGGGCATTTCTCCCTCCTTCCCCACCATTTCTCCCTCCTTCCCCACTCATCCACAGCTCAAAAATGAAATGAACGGTTTTGCTCACGCTTTCCAGAAAGATTCACCTTCAGCCAAGAATCAAACATGGAAAATATCAGCCTGAAGTAATCATCTGGGAAATTTAGGGGCATGTCAAAATGGGGGGCCCTAGTGGAAACAATTTAGCAAATTTAATTATAGGGGGCAGTACATCTGGTGTTGGCCCCAGTTCAACAAGTTACTTAAGCATGTGCTTAACTTTGGCCATGCACCTGCCTAATTTTTCAGCAAGATACCTAAGCACATCCCCAGCTTTAACTACATGAGCAGTACCATTGAATACGATGGGACTATTCACTTGCTTAAAGTCAGGCATGTGCTGAGTACCTTGCTAAACCAGAGCCATAATGTGTAATAAACTTCTCCCTGCAGTATTTTATGAACAGGAGCTGCTTTGGAGACTTGCACAAACACATTACAAATTACCTTTTAAGAGCTTTGGTAACATTTGGAGTGAAAAATCCATAAAAATGTTTGCTTTTTTCATATTATATATAATTTTAAAAATAGAAAGACATTAAGGCAGAGATTAAAAAACAAACCCTAATTAGATCAGACACACCAAGGTGCACATTAACCTACGCAATCCTATGATCTCATCACTGTTAACTTTTTCTGTCCTACTCCCCCTTTCCTATTGTTTGTTAAACCCTCTCTGTGGCATCTTGTGTCAAAATTAAATTGTAAGCTTATCAAAGCAGGAGCTATGTCTTGTTATATGTTTGTACAGCACCTAGCACAATGGAGTCCTGATCCTGATTGGGCCCTCTGGGTTCTTTCTGCTTGCCCCATATAGGGAGGAGAGCCACATGGGCAAAGGGAAGAGAGAATGAATAGCCAAAATGTTCAAATATTGTTGCCTAAAACTAGGCAACTAAAATCAAGCAGCCTGATTTTCTGAAGCTCTCACACAGCGCTTACTGAAGTTAATGGCAGCTGCAGATGTTCAGCACCTCCTAATTTCAGGCCACTTCAGTGCCTAACCATGGATTTAGGTGCCTAACTATCAGCACCCAAATTTGAAAAGTCTGGTCTATGTATATAAAATTACAAATTAATCTCTACCACATGTTGTGTTCAAACCTAAACCTTTTCAATGTCACCATCCCCTGTCACTTTGGCACATGCAGGGCCATTTCCTGTAAAAGTGGAGCCATTGTTGGTAAAAGCCCACAGGGAGGGAATGTAGCCAAGGCAGATGGGGAATGCACTAATTCAGCACATCCCCAAGGCAGCCTCCACTGACGGTGCTGCATAGAGCCCCAGGAGTGGTTTAAAGCTGCCCTCTCCACGCACAGTCCCTGAGGGAAGGTAACTGTGCAACCACCACCTGCCCTCCCTCGGGGGAGCACCAGCCCCTGATGGCACAGCATGGGGGGTGCAATTTGCATCACCCCCTCTGGTGCATGGAGCATCAAACCCATTCTCTCTATTAAAAACCCCTCTAATAAGGACACAGCATACCGTGAAATAATGTAGCTTCTGTGACTCCAGGACAACAGAGAGACTCTCCATTCCTTCTCTCCTGCAAACATTACTAATAACCACCATATTGTTATCTATCCTACCTGAGCTAACAGTTTATAAACCACCACCCGCAGCTTGTCCCTTATAGTTTATTAACATACACTATTAAACAGTACGCTTCACTCCCACTGTGCTGCCAAGTGAAGCCAGTCAGAATAACGGCATTAGCTTTACTGTTCTTTCTCAGCACATTTTTCCCTATATGGGAACAATTAGGAAAAACTCCCTCCAGATTACATTTAGAGATACATCATATTTTAACCAAAATAATCAGCAACATCAACACTTCAGAAATGTGTCTGTAGGAACCGAGAGATTAACCTGGCTGACTTTGCCAAAACTGGTAGTCAGGCTCGTAACCTCTTCAGCAAGTCACTTATGCTCAAAGGGTTAATTCTCACCAGCCGTGGCCTATATCCATTATGCTCAAGTTTAAAAATAAGATGTGAAAGATGCATTCTGTAGGGCCAGTAATGCTATCCTGCCCATTTCCTATTTTGGAATTAAAGATCATCAGCGCTCAGATCAAAGGGGCTGGGTGAGAATAAAAGAAAAGGCAGGAACAATGAAAATAGCTACCCGACACAAACCAGATCAAAGGAACAGACACAGAAAATGAGGAACTAGGGGGTCCTTTAATTACTGTCCATATCCCCCATGTCATGTGGTGAAAAAGAAGGAGAAAAAGTTTTGAAGGCCACTGGGTTTTGTCTTGCTGTGGCTCCTGTTTCCACAGACTGTGCCAGTTCCCGACAAAAACTGCTCTGCTCTATTTTTTTCATTTTATTGAAGTCAAATAGGACTCCTAGACTCCAAAGCTCCTCCCTTATGCCAGAAGGAGGGGGTGGGTAACAATGGCAGTGGTAGAGATAGTCCTCCACAGCAATTGCCAGCAACTATTTCAGGAGGTTTGCTCCAGGCAACGCCCCAGGAACTGCTTTGGGAAGGAGAGATTTGGCTACCTGAGGCTACTCTTTATTTGCAGGCCTCCTGGGTTGAAAAAACTTCAAATTCACACAGGGCACTGCTCCATGGGGCAGCCGATCAAACCTAGCTACTAGCTGTTTGAGCTCAGCAGCAGAAAAAAGGATTGCTCTGGGACTGAGCTTAAGAAGAAGCATGATTAAATTTCAAACATATCTCTCCCTCCCCACCACCACCACTTTTTATACACAGCAGACAGTTATGGCTAATATTTCAATATGGTCTTTAAAAATGCCCTGCAAATAACTTAGTCCAGACATGCCGGATATGGATTTAAAAATAAAAATAATAAACTCGCCATATTCTTCATTACTGCAACCAAGTAAAAAAAATCAAGTTCACCTTTCAGAAATGAGTTATCAAGGAAGTGTTAGGTTATTAAAAGGATCTCTTTTTATTTAGCCCAAGTGTCAATATTATAAATCTGATATGCGATCAGTGGTTGTACAAATAACGGCATCTATTTCCCACTGTTTTGGATTTCATGCAGCGTATTCCAATCTGATGACCCTAGAATTTTTTTTATTACTATTATTTAACTTTTAAGATGATGCTGTTAGAATAAATGGTAAAAGGAGAAATAGAACAGTGCATTTAAAAAAAATGTGTAAAAGTGATTAATTTTTTCCTAAAAAATATTTTCTTTTGATTAGAAAAAAAATCTTTTAAAAAAGAAAAGCCTCAGGATGTTAAGAAATGTTCTTTGGTAATATCAATATTAGTAATGGGCACTGTCAGAAGACAGCTGAGGTGAAAACACATAGCTACCACAAATCCACACATTTGGATTCACACACCATGTAACAGTGGAGTCATTAGAAGCAGTCAGCAGAGTTTGGTCACTGTGCTTTGATACAAGCACCTTATGCCACCAAAACAACAACTAGAAAAAGGGCACATTGCATACGCTGCCCCATTACCCCCGGTCCTCTCCAGAACATTTGGGGTCGGGAAGGAATTTTCCTCCAGGGCAGATTGGAAGAGGCCCTGGAGGTTTTTCGCCTTCCTCTGTAGCATGGGGCGCGGGTCACTTGCTGGAGGATTCTCTGCTCCTTGAATTCTTTGAACCACGATTTGAGGACTTCAATAGCTCAGACATAGGTGAGAGGTTTTTCGCAGGAGTGGGTGGGTGAGATTCTGTGGCCTTCGTGGTGCAGGAGGTCGGAATAGATGATCATAATGGTCCTTTCTGACCTTAGTATCTATGAATCTATGAAAAACTCCTTAGACAAGTGGGAATGAAAGGATAAAGTCTGAAGGGAAAAAGTACTCTCAGAACTCTAATTGCTGCCAAGTTACTCCATTTTCTCCTTCGTGAAAGTGGCCTCCACTGTTTCCCGTTCTTGGACTCTAACAAGCAGTGAACAGTCATTCTCAGGAGGAGAGCTGAGGACTAAATTAAGTAAATATAGACTACAAACATGCTTTTCTAAAGTGGGCATTAAGCCTAGCCTCTGCATCTAAGCAAAATGTTTGGTATCTGTGCACAGAGTTCCAGGTAGCTGTCCAGAAAACATCTGAAATAGGAACCTTGCCCAAGCAAACCTTCAAAGCCACCACCGCTCTGGTGGAATAAGCCTTGGGAGCTATGGGATTGGTACATTTGCCTTCTTGTAACAGGTCTCAAAGTATTGTATTATCCATTTAGATAGTCTTTTCATTGAGACAGCTTCCCTTTTGGGCTTAGACCCAAATGCTATAAACAGATGAGACAATTTAAGAAATTCTGGTAACACATGAAAAGGATGCTTAACATCCAACATCTGAAGAATGGCTGCACCCACGGAGCCAAGACAGCTAGGGAAATAAACATGGGAAATTAAATGAATTGATTGCAAAGCAATCAGAGACCACCTTACTGACAAATCTGGGATGAGGCCATACAGCCACCTTAATCTCTGTAGAAGGCGGTAAGAGGGCAAATACCACGAAACAATGGAATGGCCACTCTCATTTGGCAGAAGAGGCTGCCATAAGGAAGCAAAAATACTTTAAAGGAAAGGAAATTCAAAAAATAGTCCATGAAGCTCTCTTGAAACCCCAGTTCTGAACAGTAACAGACACTGGGGGACATACAGCAATGGAAGAGGCTCTTCAGTAAGCATTCCATGCAAAGATTTTCCTGACAATGTCTCATGAAATGCAGAGATGTTAGATGATCTTTCAGAAACATGCCAACTCAGAACCTGAATTAACTAGAGTGAATTCACAGGAGAGCAAAGTAATAGGGACAGCAAAGGAATAGGGCTGAGGCCTTTACTTCTAATCCCAAAAAGATGAAAAAACACCTCCATTTTCATTCACAGGTCTTACAAGGGGATAATTTTCAAGATTCTAATAAATCCTCATGCTGCCTCTGATGCACTTGATCCAAGGAGCTTAACAGGACTGTGGGATCTCCAAACAAGAGCAGGGCCCCAAAATGTTAAAAGAGACTTGCATGATTGAGTTATCTTTACTTCTTTTCCCTTGTGGCTCCAGTAGTAGAGAGAGGGGGCTGGCCGGCAGGTTGCAGAACTTGCGTGGTCACCAGTCCACAAGCAATAGTTTGCTTTGTTTGTGCTTTAAGAGAAGCCCAAACTCAAGTGCCACACATAAGTGAAGAAACGCTGTGTCTGGACTGAAAATGTCCCTCTCCCTCAGAAATGTAGTTTGGGAACATCAGAAATGTGAAAGGAGGCTTTTGAGACAGTGCCAGGATGTCTGAGAACCAAAACTAATGAGCTCAAGCTGCGGTCACTAGGACCATGTGCGTTTTTTCCTGTCTCACTTTCTGAAAACCCTTGGGCATTAATGGAAATGGAGGGAAGGCCTAAAGTTGCCTGTGACTCCAGTTCAAGAGAAAGGCATCTGGTAGGGCTAACTGAGCTAACATTTGCTATCGACCTTCGTGGCAAAAAATGGGTTTTGACCAAATACACACCATTTTAGGGGGAACATCCCCATCACGTTCTGTAATAAAGACCATATCCAAGATTACCACATTGAGAAGTGCTAACATGATTAAGAATTGAATTAAGAAGTGAAATAAGAAGTGAATGTTTGTACAACACTCTGAATATGTACACGACTAAGTATGAATACATTATTATTATTGTGCATGTTTTAGGATGAAAAACACAAAACCAGGCATTCAGGGTTGTGACATGCAGGGTTTCACTGTGAAATTGACTTGCCTGGAGAATTTTTGTTCAGCCTTGCAAGAATGCAGCACTTCTCCTTACCCCTTTGGAACTGGACTGGGACTAAAACCCAGGTCTGTGTGATTCTTATGCCACTGGTTCTCATGCCCACCAAAAGGAGGGTGACAATTTTTGTGATTTTGTGAGAAGGATCCCTGTCCCAACTGCTTCTCAAAATTATTATTATTTTACCAAGCCAAACTCACAGAGGGTACTTGAAGATAAGTTAGAAAGCAACTTATTTTTGAGGATGTTCTTTAAAATACCTACCTTCCTGGGAACATTGTGAACAAAGTCTTTGCTGAAAATGGAATATGTGCTGTTGATTCTTAGCACATCGTACCTCTAGGACTGTGGCTGCCCCTTCTGAATAAGCTGTGCCCAACAGGCACTCTCAGCATTTTGGATTTCCACACCACAAGTGGTATCTCCAGGCCACCCTTCTGTCTGAAACTCTTACCTCCAATTTGCACACCTGGCAAGGATGATTTTAAAATTAAATGGGATCCAAACACAAAAGGGTTCCCCCAACTTGCTTGAGTATTACATTACATGTACATGGGAATGTGAATGTCCAATCAGGTACCAGAAAAATATATATTCTTGTGGGCTTTTGTATATATTTTTACATCTATAATATTTAATCTAAAATAAAAACAGTTAACTTATTAGGTCTCCTGTGCTTCTGTTCTTCTTTCGTTTCCTTAGCTTTTACTTTGCTTCTCTTTGTCTCATCTCTTACATCACACATGCTATACCAGTATATTGTTTCCATTGTATATTCAATGTTCTTTCCCTCAGTTTCATTGTTCTATAATCTTCAGTGGTTTCCCAGTTTCTCGCTCTGAATCCCATTCTTCTTTCTCTCCCTCTGCTTCTCTTTCCTTCTGTGCTGCCTCACTTTCCCTCTCTCTCTTATCTCATTCTTTCTCATTGCCCATGCTCTCCTTCTCTTCCTCATTTCACCAGGTCTAGGAGAAAACCAAGAGGAGCGATTTTGCTCCCCTCTCCCAAGCCAAGAGACATGCAGGCTAGGGACGCTCTGCCTCTCTCCCCTGCCCACGTTGCTCATTTGCAGCACAGCTCAGAGGTGGAAAAGTGAGTAAGGAAAAGACAGCACAGCCAGGAAAGAAGAGGAGCTTGCGCCACAATAGTGACCAGCAAAGCAAACCGCTCACCTCCAATTTCCTCTCCGCAATTTCCACACAAAAACCCAAACCCTGACGCAAAAAGCTTGGAGCCTCTCAGGACCTCCCTCGCTGTGTTGTGCCATTTCTAGAGAGCCAACTGTGTTGTGCTGGTGACCATTTTAACCAAAACCTCATTTCTTCTGATACTAAATACATTCCTTCAAAGGTTGATTCTAGCACTTGCCATTGGACTTGGGATGTGAGGTCTGAATTTCTCAGCATAAAACATCTCCTAATGCCAGTCATCAAGATGTTGAACTGAACCTCAAATTGTTCTTGAAGAAATCGTTCTGATAGAGATCTAGGTGCTCATTAATGATGCCCCAAAACATTGCCTAAAGGCTTTGGAAAACTGGTCAGCAGCAGACACCAATTCTTGCAGGGTATATCTAGTCACCTATATGAAAAATGCCTCACGGGAATAATCTTAACAATGTGGGGTGAAAGGAGCAAGGAGTTCTTGATCTGTTGACAGAAGTTGCTACTATTAATAAATCTGGTGTGCTCTGGTTTAAAAGATGACCAGTCTTATTTCAGGACTTGCTATAATCTGAGTCCTTTTAGCTCAGCCTTGATTAAAAATTCTTGAGACCAACTACTTCTAAAAATCTAAGAAACATTCATTCCTAGGAAGGGCTATGTTCTCCACAGAATGGAAAATGTGAAATCATTTGTGTGGTTTCTCCTGCTACAGGGATAACAAACTCCTTAGCCACCCCATGAATTAGCTCCTGAAAACCTCTACATCATCAGGCAGAGAAGATATTGTATCTAATAATGCTTTCCAGGAGACAAAAAAGTTGAATCCTCCATGTCCTTTTCTATTTCAATTTCTTGATAGAAAATGTCTGAGATAAGTATGTTTTGGTGATTCCTCAGCCATCTCATGGAACAGCACAGATGTCTATCACAGGTTTAGGGTAAGAGACAGAAGCTACTTTGGCAGGCTCTGTTGAAGGAGCAGATGGTCACTGCTCCCCAAGGAAGGCTAAACTAGGCCAATGTTTGTGAACTGTACTGGACAAAGCAGCTTGAATATAGAGAGGTCCAGAGGAAGCGAATGAGAAGGTACCTGAGTCACAGGAGGTGCTGGTGCAGGAGAAAGGGTGTTCATCTCCAGCTGAATTCTGATTTTGTTCTGTGAACCTACGTGTATCTCCTCTTGTGACCAATAACAAATGTGGTACTCCCTTCTCCCCCCACCATTTAGGAGACAGAGACAGTGGCAAGTATCTAGGCAGTGTGGACCCAAGAACTGAGCAGACGAAGAAGAAAAATCAGATGTCAAAGTGGGTGTGAAAGATAGACAATGGCCATCCAAAAAGAGAGAAGTTAGACAAAGTAGACATCTCTTTCAGCACAATTTCTGATTCGTGTATCTTGTGTGATATTAACATCCATTATAGTTACCCGTCTGCCGTTAATGCTTCTCACTTTTTCTCCTTGGCCAACAGTTCTGGCCTCCAGCTATGATCTTCTCACCTTGCAGTGGAGGAGAAGGAAGGGGTGAGGTCCATGATGATGCCTTGTGAGAGGCAACAGGTGCTTGATTGACAGGTCTCTTAGGGTCTGCTGGACCCCATGCTGCTGTCCTTTCCTGCCTGCCACTCTGCAAGCTCTCCATGCTCCCCTTTTCCACTCCCTCTCACTTGGATGCTCCTCCCTTCCTTATATCTCCACTGCCACCTCCTGTACTGCTGGCATCCTCCATTGTGCCCCTCTCTTTACTGCTACTCAAGCTCCATGTTCACCCCATTTCCAACCACCCCAGCAAAAACAAACACCTCTTCTGATGACTCCTAAGATCCATAGGACGTGACTGCCATAGGAGGTCAACAGGATGTTGATTCTGGAAGGCATTCTTCTCCATTGAACCCAATAAACATAACAGCAGTTATCGCCTGCTATTCGTTCAAAACCTAGGATCTGGCATACTAGGGTTTTCTAATGGAGATAACCACCATTTTAGTTAATGTATTTTAATTTACACATAACTTGTCTGATTAACTTCCCTTTTGGTGGGAAAATCCTGCTTTATCCCACTGTAAAGCCTCCCACACGAGCAGCTTGCATTTTGAGCTCTCCCTCCGTAAGGAAAAGGACTACAGAGGTTGTGAGGGAGGGTTTCAAATTAAATCTTAGGTCTTCAGTAGCCATCTGATGCTCTGTTTGGAGCTCACAACAGCCAACATGCCATACTGATTTCCGATTTGAAGAATCATAGAATATCAGGGTTGGAAGGGACCTCAGGAGGTCATCTCGTCCAACCCCCTGCTCAAAGCAGGACCAATTCCCCAATCTTTGCCCCAGATCCCTAAACGTCCCCCTCAAGGATTGAGCTCAAAACCCTGGGTTTAGCAGGCCAATGCTCAAACCACTGAGCTATCCCTCCCCCAGACATGGAGCAAGAAGCTAATAGTTAAAAAGGAAGCTTAGTGAGTATTGAGCGAATACAGTTCAAGTCTCATGGAGAAGTAGGCTTTTTTAAAAAAAAAATAGGCAGAAAGATTCTGATTAGGCCTTTCCAGAATCTGCTCGTCAGAGGGTGCGCGAAGATCAAGTAGTCCTGTGAAGATGGATGGTATGCACTTATTGCTACCAAGTGAACCCATAAGGAACTGAGGAACAAACCTGCTGTCTTCAAGGAAAGAATATAATCCAGAATGAAAGAAATATCTGTGGCTTCTGGAAAAATACATGTTAGATGTGCCCAGACAGAGAAACACTTCCACTTGGTAGGTAACGTTTCCTAGTGGAATCCTCCCTACTATTGGAAAGAACATTCTATCCTGCTTCAGAACATGATTGCTCTTAGGATGATGCCTATTCATAACCTAGGCTCTGAGATGAAGCAGCACTGGGTAAGGATGCCTGATCTTGCAGTTCCCCTGAAGATCAGGAAACTTGGGAATAATGGTCGGTGCCTTAAACAATGTGTGTCAGAGATTCAGGAACAATAACTGTCTGGATCAGTTGGAGGTAACGAGAATAACTTGTTCCCTGTCCGGCTGAATCTTGCGCAAAACCTGAGGCAGGATGGTAGCAGAGGGAAGGTCAGATGGTCTGACCATGGAAGCAGTAGGGCTTCACCCTGTGAGTGGTGACCCAGAGCTCCTCTGGAACAGTCTATGTTCCTCTTCCTGTTTGATTGGAAGACGAACAGGTCCCTAGTGGGGGGTCCACCATACAGCAAAAATATTGTTTAGCACAGAGTCATGAAGCTGCACTCACAATCAACCACAAAGTGTCTGCTGAGAGGGTCTGCCCATTCTGGTTTCCTGGGAGGTAGACTGACAACAGGGTAATATGATTGCCGATGCACCAGTTCCACAGACTGACCACTTCTACACACAGGAGGGTGGATCTTGATCCTCTGTTTGTTGATATAAAAGAGAGTCATAATGCTGTCTGACATTATGAGGGAATGGTGACCTTGAATGAATGGGAGAACTACTGGTAGCTCTAGAACATTGATGTGCATCCTGGACTCTCAAGATGTTCTGTGCCTTGTGCTGTACAGTTGTCCATGTGAGCTCTCCAACACAACAGGGATGCATCAGTAATGATCTTCCTGGCTGGTGTGGAGGCAACGAAGGGAACACCAAAACAAACCAGACAGGGATTCTTCCACCATGACAGGGATGATATCACTTTGGTAGGAACAGTCACTATAGTGCTTATGGACTATTGGTCTGGCAAGTATACACTCTGAACCCACCCTTGTAGGCAATGACAAGGAGTCTTGTAAAAGGCATGACGTAAGTGCATGAGGTCATATGGCCTAGGAGAGAGAGACAGGTCTTGATAGGCACTCTGGAGTTGGTTATGATCTCATCTATGATAACGTTCATAGCCTGAAACCTGTCTCTCAGCAAGTAAGCCCTTGCAACGATGGCAGTAATAGCAAAAAAAAAAAAAAAAAAAAATTAAGCAGATCAGAAGCAGGAAGCCAGCTAAACAACCAGTGGGGCCGCTGGATGATTGAGATGATAAAGGAGCATTCAAGGATGATAAGGCAATTGCGGAGAAACTAAATGAATTCTTTGTATCAGTCTTCACGGTGGAGGATGTAAAGGAGATTCCCAAACTTGAGCCATTCTTTTTAGGTAACAAATCTGAGGAACTGTCCCCGACTGAGGCGTCATTAGAGGAGGTTTTGGAACAAATTGATAAACTAAACAGTAATAAGTCACCAGGACCCGATGGTATTCACCCAAGAGTTCTGAAGGAACTCAAATGTGAAACTGCAGGAATACTAACTGTCGTCTGTAACCTATCATTTAAATCAGCTTCTGTACCAAATGATTGGAGGATAGCTAATGTGACGTCAATTTTTAAAAAGGGCTCCAGAGGAGACCTCGGCAATTACAGGCCAGAAAGCCTGACTTCAGTACTGGGCAAACTGGTTGAAACTATAGTAAAGAACAAAATTGTCAGACACATAGATGAATATAATTTGTTGGGGAAGAGTCAACATGGATTTTGTAAAGGCAAATCATGCCTCACCAATCTACTAAAAGGGTGTCAAAACCAATCTACTACTTTGAGGGGCTCAACAAGCATGTGGACAAGGGGGATTTAGTGGATATAGTGTACTTAGATTTTTCAGAAAGCCTTTGACAAGGTCCCTTACCACAGGCTCTTAAGCAAAGTAAACAGTCATGGGATAAGAAGGAAGATTCCCTCATGGATTGGCAACTAGTTAAAACATAGGAAACAAAGGGTAGGAATAAATGGTCAGTATTCAGAATGGAGAGAGGTAAATAGCGGTGTCCCCTAAGGGTCTGTACTGGGCCCAGTCCTATTCAACATATTCATAAATGATCTGGAAAAAGGGGTAAACAGTGAGGTGGCAAAATTTGCAGATGATACAAAACTACTCAAGATAGTTACGTCCCAGGCAGACTACGAAGAGCTACAAAAGGATCTCTCAGAACTGGGTGACTAGGCAACAAAATGGCAGATGAAATTCAATGTTGATAAATGCAAAGTAATGCACATTGGAAAACATAATCCCAACTATACATATAAAATGATGGGGTCTAAATTTGCTGTTACCCCTCAAGAAAGAGATTGTGGAGTCATTGTGGCTAGTTCTCTGAAAACATCCACTCAATGTGCAGCGGCAGTCAAAAAAGCAAAAAAGAATGTTGGGAATCATTAAGAAAGGGGTAGATAATAAGACAGAAAATACCATATTGCCTCTATATAAATCCATGGTATGCCCACATCTTGAATACTGCATGCAGATGTGGTTGCCTCATCTAAAAAAAAATATATTGGACTTGGAAAAGGTTCAGAAAAGGGCAACAAAAATTATTAGGGGTATGGAATGGCTGCAGTATGAGGAGAGATTAATAAGACTGGGACTTTTCATCTTGGAAAAGATACGACTAAGGGGGGATATGATAGACGTCTATAAAATCATGAGAGGTGTGGAGAAAGTAAAAAAGGAAATGTTATTTACTCCTTCTCATAACACAAGAACTAGGGACCACCAAATGAAATTAACAGTCAGCAAGTTTAAAACAAACAAAAGTATTTTTTCACACAATGCACAGTCAACCTATGGAATTCCTTGCCAGAGGACGTTGTGAAGGCCAAGACTGTAACAGGGTTCAAAAAAGAACTAGATAAATTCATGGAAGATAAGTCCATGAATGGCTATTAGCCAGGATGGGAAGGGACGGTGTTTCTTGCCTCTGTTTGCCAGAAGCTGGGAATTGGCGACAGGGGATTACCTGTTCTGTTCATTCCCTTTGGGGCACCTGGCATTGGCCACCGTTGGAAGACAGGATACTGGGCTGGATGGACCCTTGGTCAGACCCAGTATGGCCATTCTTATGTTCATTTAAGGACACCCCAATGAAGTCCGAAGTCTGAATAGGGATAAGAATGGATTTTTGGGAGTTTATGCTGACCCTCAGAAAGGAGAGAATTTGCAGCACTACCAAAGTTAAGGCTTGGGCCTCTCTGATTGAATAGATGAGTAACCTGGTGACAACAAGCCAATCATCAAGATAGGTTGAGATGGTGAAACCACAGCATCTGATAGAGGCTTCAAGAACACAGAACACCTTAGTACACACTCAAGGGGTGGTATCAATGCCAAAAATTGAGTACTCTGTACTGAAAGTGGTCAGAGCCAACTATGAATCTGAGAAAACATCAGTGAATGTCCATGTGAAAGAAGGAGACATCCTTCATGTTGAGAGCTGTAAGGCATGTTTTCTCCCAGGTATGAAATTACAGATGCCAACGTGACCCTGCAAAACCTGAGTTTGCGAATAAAGCAATTGAGATGGCAGAGGTAGAGAATGGGTCTCCAACTGCCTTTCTTTTTGGGGACTAGGAAATTTATTGAGTAAAAACCCTTCCTATGGTACCAAAGAGGAACCTGCTCTTTCTCTCCATGCTGTAAGAGAGATTCCACTTCTTGTTTGAGAATGTTCTTGTGGGAGTGGCCCCTGAGAGGCAGTGGGAAAGGAAGTTTCAGAGGGGTTAAGGATGCAAACTATTGTATAGCCAGAACAGATGATGCTGAGCACCCATTTGTCCATTGTTATTGCACTCCAGGTGTTGAAAAAGAGTGCTAGATGATCCCCAAAGGATGTGTGGGACTCAGGAGATGTGGGACTCAGTGGTATGACGCTCTTAAGCTTCTGTCAGAAATGATGTTCAGCTAAGGGATGGGATTGGAATGAGGAATACGTTGCAGAAAGTGTGGATAAGTGGGTCTTTTGAGCTCTCTGCTTCTAACAGAGTGGCTCTGGTGGAAGAACCACTAAGCCATCGGTCTAGGCTTGTATTATTACTGGTGGAATTTTCTCTACAGGGTAGGTGTATATATTCCCAGGGAGCAAGGGTGGCCTTAAGTGTGTAAGGACTCATCCATCTTCTGATTGAATAGATGAATCTCATCAAAGGGAAAGTCCTCAATGATGTTCTGAACTTCCCTAGGAAACCCCCAAGCAGGAGCCACGACTCCCTGTGCAACATGATGGCAATAGCCATTGCCTTAGAACATGTATCAGCCACATCTACAGCTGAGGGGATAGCAGTCTTGGCAACCATTTTGCCTTCCTCGACGAAAGCCTGGCAACAAGCTCTCTCCTACTGTGTGAGACTGTCAACAATGTCTTCAAATTTCAAATGGTCCAGCCAGCAGCGCTTGGTAATTGGCTAACTTGAACTGGAGGCTAGAAGACTGAAAGACCTTCCTTCTCAGTAAGTTGAGACACTTTCCCTCCTTATCAGTCAGGACTGATCAGAGGAGTTGCTTCTTAGCTCTTCTGCAGTGGCTTGGACCACTAAAGAATTAGGAGAAGGGTAAGAAATTCCACCCCTCGTGGTTGGGGCATAGTACCGTTTCCCTGCCCTCTTAGGGGCACAGGAAACTGGATTATACATAACTACTCTAGCTGCCTCCAGTATGGTTTTGTTAACTGGAAGTACTATTCTACTGGAGCCCGAGGACTGAAGAATGTCTAGGAGCTTGTGCTGGGGATCCTGAACCTCTTCAAGAGGAATCTGCAGCTCCCCTGCAATGGAGTTCCTGGAATCACTTATATTACTGAGAGGGGATGGATGCATCGGAGTCACCGCCTCATTTGGCAAAGAAGATGGTAATCTCATCCGATCCAGTGGAATGGCTGGATTCAGTACACACTCCGCCTCCTCAGTGGGATCTAGGGGCAGCTCCAGTTGTCCCTTCAAAGGGGCGGGAAAGGGTGACTCTTTAGCAGACTGGATCGACTCAGAGATGATACTGTCCTAAGGCACCCAAGAGTCTCTTCGCTACTGACCTCTACTAGTATGGCCAATAGGATGGGTTGAATGGTGGTGTCCCCAGGGCATGGGGGTACCCAGGAGAAGGAGGAGTCAGAGGTTGGTCCCAAGCTGGCCCCGGTCTTCTGACCAGGAATGTGTCTTGGGAGAGGAGGGCATGATGTTTCATCTGGCAGCTCATAATCTACTGATGAGGAGAAAATCAATTCCAGTCCAACTGCAGTACCAAAGGTGCTGCTGGAGAAAAATCACAGCCTGAAAATGGAACTGGAGATAAACTTGTTCCAAAGGCTGGATCCCCTGTTAGAGTTGTAACCTATTTGAAAAGGGAGGTACCTGAAGGGGTGGAAGACTCCAGGCATGGGAGATCACAGATGTCCTCAAGACAAGAAGCATAGGTCTTGGCTCTTCCTGGAGAGGGGTCCTGTCTGCCCAAACCACCAGAGCCTCAGTAGAAACTCTGTGCCATAGCTGTTGAAGACAAAGAGATGGAAAATGAGGTGCCTGATGCTCTTGGTGATCAGTCTTCATCAGTGACAGTGGATCCCAGGGTTTATGCTTAGGAGGTACTGGAGATACTGATACTTCCATATCATGACCCAGTGCTGATGGAGCCTTAGACTTGTGGCTTTAATATCATGCTTCTGAGACTTGGAATGTACAAAGTTCTTTTGGACTGAGCTAGTGCTTGATTTAGTACTTCTGGGGAAATTCTGTGCACTGTGCACATGCAGAATTCATGTCCCCTGCAGATTTTTTGTTCTCTGCAGAATAATACATTCTGCTGCAGGGGTGCTGCAATTACACCTTTTGCCCACCTGGGGTTGCTGTAACACCAGAAGAGAGTGCAACCAGCTCATTAGCCAGAGCAGCCAGCCAACCAAGGAGAGGGAGGGAGCAGAAGCTGCTTTTCTCACAGGGACATGCCTGTGGGGCCAGGTAAAAGTGGAGGGTATATGGGGGGGACAGAGCGGGAACACATGGGGCTGCTGGGAGGTCACACAGACTGGGGTTCAGAAGGGCTAGTGTGGGGACAGACTGGGGCACAGGACCTAGTGGGAGGACAACATTAGCCAAAGGCTGAGAGTGGGGTGCAGGGACACACGGGGAGGGAGGGATGGGGGCACAGGAAAGATGGAGACAGGAAGATGTGCCTGAATGAATAGGGGATGCTCCCCAACTCCCTAATAATCCCTCCCCCTCAAAAAAACCCTCCTCCAACCCACACCCAACAACCATCCAGGCTCTCAGCAATTACTTCCATCTTCCTCAGCTCCTCGTTATCCGTGACCCCCCGCGCTAAGCCTTTGCACTGCTTCTGAAGGACATGGGAAATACGTTTCTATATCATAGTTTAAATTAGGAGGGATGTGTTCCCCCGGTCAGGGAAACTGACTAATAAAAACTAACACTATCAGATACAAACTTTCAAACTCCAGAGGATAAAATCTATTTACAGATATTTAAATATATTTTGATAGAAAAAGAAAAAAGCCAAAGCTTTGGACATTGGAGGTTCCAACCCAGACCGTGCGGCAATCAGAAGGAACTGGAGTGATGATCAGTATGCCCTGCCCTTTATCTCCTCAGTCAGAGGCATGAAGTGCGCAAGGGCGGATGTGTGGACCAACGGACGCTGCTTTCAAAATTCTCTTGCTCTGGGCACATGGAACATAGCATACCACAGTGCAATACACACAAGGACCAGTATTCAAAGAAGAACTGCAGATATAAGCTGGGAGAAGGGACTAAAATCATGTTTACAACAGAAAAGCTAGTGACACTCCATAATACAAGCAGAAATAAATAATACAAGGAGAAAATACAAAGCAAAAAAAAAGAAAATGATCACTACAGTTCAATAGTACTAATCACTGTATATCAAACTATTTTCAGAAAACATATTCACTGGACATCCCGAGTCTTCTTACAAGGATAACTACCTTACTTTACACTGGCCATCATGTATAGCCCCCAGGTAAAACCTCTCCAGCACATTATCAACGATCTACAACCTATCCTGGAAAACGATCCCTCACTCTCTCAGACCTTGGGAGGCAGGCCAGTCCTCACTTACAGACATCCCCCCAACCTGAAGCAAATACTCACCAGCAACTACACACCACACAACAGAACCACCAACCCAGGAACCAATCCCTGTAGCAAACCTCGTTGCCTACTCTGTCTTCATATCTACTGTAGTGACACCATCAGAGGACCCAACCACATCAGCCACACCTTCAAAGGTGTACTAATCACCTGCACGTCTACTAATGTTATGTATGCCATCATGTGCCAGCAATGCCCCTCTGCCATGTACATTGGCCAAACTGGACAGTCCCTACGTAAAAGAATAAATGGACACAAATTGGACATCAGGAATGGTAACATACAAAAGCCATGGGAGAACACTTCAATCTTCCTGGACATTCTATAACAGATTTAAAAGTAGCTATACTTGAACAAAAAAACTTCAGAAACAGACTTCAAAGAGAAACAGCAGAACTAAAATTCATTTGCAAATGTAACACCATTAATTTGGGCTTGAATAGGGACTGGGAGTGGCTGGCTCATTACAAAAGCAGCTTTGCCTGTCCTGGAATTGACACTCCTCATCTATTATTGGGAGTGGACTACATCCACCCTGACCAAATCGGCCCTGTCAACACTGGGTCTCCACTTGTGAGGTAACTCCCTTCCCTTCATGTGTCATTATATAATGCCTGCATCTGTAACTTTCACTCCGTGCATCTGAAGAAGTGGTGTTTTACCCAGGAAAGTTTATGCCCAGATAAATCTGTTAGTCTTTAAGGTGCCACCGGACTCCTTGTTGTTTTTGTGGATACAGATTAACACGGCTACCACCTGATACTTGATACCTTACTTTATATAAACTACCTGTTTAAAACAGTTTGGAAAATCTTCCTTTGTTTTAAAACTCACCTCACAAGCTTGGAATAATTTGATTACAAATCAGACTTGTTCTCTGTCTATTTTATGCAATATTTATGCTATATTGTGAGTATTTTTGCTTACTTCTCAGTTCTTGGGCACAAGCACAGTGACATCATGCTTGTTCACTGATCTGAGGGTGACATCCAGGACTTTCTGTGCACTTTATTCCCTTATGTACCCTGGCAGACGTCACTGTCTTACCACACATTTCTCCTCCACCCTCAAGAACTGTCTCTCTGTTCCACCACTTCCCTCACCCATTTCCAGCTGTCTCTTAGCACCCAAGAAAAATGGTTCCAGCCCAGCTCCTCCCACACCCTCTTTTACCAACTGTAGCTTCCCTCCCCAGTCTCTCTCATACAAACATGCACACCTACCAATTTACCCACGAGACCTAACACGAACGCTAGATCCAGTCAGAAATTAAAAGTTCACCTCAGTTTGTGTGAATTTAAAATAACTCCATTCCATCAGACAAGACACTTGCAGTTACTGTGGAAGGAAGGAACCAGTAACTGTATCCGAAAGCATGAGCTTGTGGTGGGGAGAAGGGGATAATGTATTAGTACAGTCACAGACATGCGAAGAGTGCATTGTTTTGGGATGG
Source organism: Caretta caretta (assembly GCF_965140235.1). Classification (NCBI taxonomy): domain Eukaryota; kingdom Metazoa; phylum Chordata; order Testudines; family Cheloniidae; genus Caretta; species Caretta caretta. The sequence continues at coordinate 17,263,348 of NC_134217.1, read as the reverse complement.
GCTGCCCATCAAGTGAAATGGTTTTTCAGTTTTAAATTAAAACCTGTCCTATTGTTTTAAGGAGTCTGTTTACTAAAGCCCTGGTCTTGCAACACATTAGTGACCTCAGGATTGGTGGTGCTCAGCACTTCAGAAGATTGAGTCCTGAAACAAAGAGGCTCTCTCTTGTAGATAGTGCCCTTGTCTACACACGTGACTGGTTGTTTGTTAGGTCCATGCAGAAGTAACCCCTTGCACAAAAATAATCCCACTGACACAATATGTCCATGTCCAGTATCATTTTGGTTTTTTAAACTACCAAATAAATGCAAACCCCACCCATAATTAAAGCTTCCTTAAAGGTCTGACATATGTACACAATCAAGAAGATCCACATCAAAGGTTTAAAATGACAGCATTCCAATTTGGGAGGCAACTGGGCAGTAGAATAGTAATATGAGTTTTGTCTTCTTTAGGGGAATAGTGCATTTTACTTTGACATTTTTCTCTGTAGTTCTCCTGCATGGACCCCATTTCATGCCTGCAGCCCCATGATGTGGAGATGGCTCCCGTTTGCCAGGAAGTGGGGGCTGACCATTCTGAGGGTAATCAGCAGCAGCTGGATGAAATCTGCTTTCTGCTACCCTCCTCCTTTGGGAGCTTTCCAGGTTTTGGCAAGGCCAGGGAGGAAAAGCAGGTTTGTGCGATTGCAAGGGGGTGGGAGGGTATTCTGGGAACTCCATGTATCCCTAAGCATTTCACTTGCTTGTGTGTGTCCAAGTCATATTTTTAATTATATTTTAATTTAGAGAATTCTTTTACACTCATTCCTTTTCACATCTTTTTCAATGTTCCTGAAACTGATAGATTGAGAATACTGATTAGACCAAGACATGCTGGGGGTAGATTATGTGTATATTCCCTAATGCCAGCTCTATTAACGCGCTTTTAACCCTCACTAGCAAAACTTTCTCAGGTCCAATCCTGAGTGGGCACTGCTTTGTTATTCACATTCTGGTGGATTTGCTATGCCAGATGTACACTTGGATTTAGGCGGAGACCACTAAACCTATTACAGCTGAGAGTTTAGTTAGATTTGAACCTGGATCGTCAAAGGTGAAAGGGCAATGCCTGTAACTCAATGTACTCTCTAGCCTGATCATCACATTTCCTGTAGGGGCAGAGGCATGCACATACTTCCTCCAACACAAGGCTTCCCAAGCTCCAGACAAATACCTAGCTAAATTAGTTCAACACGAGATCTGGTGACAGAGGGCCCAAAGCTTTTAATACGACACCTTCAAAGAAGGCCTCTTTCTCTTCACAGACACCTTACCCTCATATAACTGATGGTCATGACAAGACAAAGTACCAGTCTTTTATGTGCCCTGTTCATCTGTTCGATGGACCTCAGCAGTGTTTCACAGCCAAAAGGACAGAAGCATGGCTCTCTTCAGGATGCCTCTCAAGTCCACAGATAGCCAGCAGGGAAGTAAGAGCTACTTCTCTCTCCACCACCCCAGCAGTTGAGAGAATTCCAACCCCCACACAATGTACAGACAAATCCCCCTGCTGTCACTTTTGGGAAAGAATGATGGAGCACTGGTACAAAACTCTGGTCTCCTCGTGGAAGTGCAATTCAGAACTTCTTGCCTAAAGACAATCCATGCATTTATCTAACGTGTCTGCAGATGCACTTGCTCTGGGATGCAAGCCAGCAAAACCACAACGAGAAATGGGTTGCTGTAATTCCTAGTTTATATTCCTTTATCAGTTGTGGTTGGTTTTTTACTCAGTTTTAGATTACTGTTACACAGGCATTCAAATATTAGTTGCCTGCCCAACATGCACAATGTCTAAAAGGGCAGCATAAGAATATACCGTTATCAATTACAAGCAACAAAAGACCTTGCATGGTCAGGGTCTTTTAAGATGTATAACCCTCAATGCAGCCTTTTCATTAGAGAATGATTTTTAAAATGTGCACACAAACTACTCCCACCCCAAAATTTAACAGCAAAAACAAAAACAAAACAAAAAACAAAAAAAACCCAACACCCTGACACTATCACAACGTAAAAATGTGTCAACATAGTCTATGGCATCATGGTCCACAGGAGGTTTTTTCCACTAAATACTAATTACCTACTAGGCAGGATACAGCACTATATGTTAAGCACTATGTCTGATCAAGCGGATGTAGTTTTTAAAATGGTTTACTAGTTATTAGGTATCCTGCATGCCGTGCTGACATAAGATTTTACTGCTCACAGATTCCAATTTCCAAAGACTAAAAAGAATATAAAAAGATTATGTTTACTTAAATACACAAATTATAGCACCTGTATACTATATAGTGGAATCCCCTTATTTCTAGCTGTTGTGTGCTGCATCTTAGTAGTGAGCAAAATAAAAACATGCTAAAATAAACCTAGAGAGTAAATGGCATAAAATACTAAAGACATACATCTCTATCTTTCTCTACACATATGGACTGAGCTACAATGTCTAAAGTTGTGTGGAGGAATAGGAGATGAAAAAGGCAAAAGAATGACCTCCTGAGGTCCCTTCCAACCCTGATATTCTATGATTCTATGAACACACACATCTATTTACAGTTTACACCAGGGGTAGGCAACCTGTGGCACATGTGCCAACGGCGGCACACGAGCTGATTTTCAGCGGCACTCACACTGCCCGGGTCCTGCCCACCTGTCCAGGGGGCTCTGCATTTTCATTTAATTTTAAATGAAGCTTCTTAAACATTTTAAAAGCCTTATTTACTTTACATACAACAACAGTTTAGTTATATATTACAGATCTACAGAAAGAGACCTTCTAAAAACATTAAAATGTAACACTGGCTCGCAAAGCCTTAAATTACAGTGAATAAATGAAGACTCGGCACACCACTTCTGAAAGGTTGCCGACTCCTGGTTTACACTAAAGCCCCATTATATTTCCTTTCTCCAGTGTCGCTATAGGCTTGGTTTGTGGACAAAATGGATTTATTGCCCACTGTATCCAGAAAAAATACAGCGTGCCAATCTGACAAAGGCATTGTTTTTATTTATTTTTTATTTTATTTAAAAGGAAGATCAGATGAGCTGGTGGTCAGACATTCTTACATTTAAGGTTTTTTTTTTTTTAATTTTAATTGTGTCTTTTCTTGGACTGAATTTCCCCCAAAAAGCTGAAGAGGGCATGTGCTTATTATCTTTTAGTGCAGTGTGTGCACAGTGCAACCTGAGCTCCTAGGATACTTCAGTTTGAAAATTAGAAAAAAAATTAATTGCAAGGAAAAACAAGCCTGCTCTGCTACTTTGATTCAATCAATTACCATTATCTTTCATAACAGCTCTCTCTACCATCCCCCCAAACCAGTTGTGTTTAACTTTCTTTGCCAGTTGTGATATCCTGTCAGATTTCTGGCGGTGCAAAGCTGCTGGTTCTTTCTCCTTGCTGGGCCCTTATCAGCCGCTCCCAGTCAGCTCCGGCCCAGCACAGCTGTCAGAGAGTCCCTCACTCCCTCTACTTTATCTGCTCACACAGACCTCTGCCTGGCAAGAAACGGGCCAAACGGCTGTTCAGCAGTCCCTGGGAACCAGGCATGGAAACAGTGCTGCATTACTCCCACAATCCACTGGGAGTTCATTACTCAGTAAGGGTTCTCCCACTAGTGAGCCAAAGTGCAGGCCTGCACATTCCAACTCCGCTCCATCGGAGCTTCATCATTAAAACTCAAACCTTCTGAAGAGAATAAAGAACAAAACCACAAATTCAGATTAATAAAGCATTTGTTGATTCTACAGAAACTTAGCAGGCCCCTAAGAAATCCACAAGAGACCTGTGCAGCTCCAGTAATTTTCTGTTATATTATCTTTCTTGTAAAATACTTCCCCAGACAGAGCCCCCAAAGGGGCTCAAATATCACTGTGACTAACCGAAATCAATGTGCACTCACCTATTGACATTTTTACATAGTTTTTGGATTTAGTATCCGGCCCAAAACACAATCAAATCTTCTGCCAAGGAAATAACAGGCACTTAGCTAGTCAGCTATTAGTGTTACAAAGGAAAAAATGTGGGCACCCAAGGGAGATGGGAGAGACGGCATTGACGTCAGGGGTAATTGGGTGTCTGAGAGAAATTGCCAACGGCTGGCCAAAACCCCCAGAGGCCCACACGAAGCTGAGCTGCAACTCTAATAAAGGAAAGTAAATTCTAGAAAGGGGCTTTACTGCAAAGAAGCCTAGCAGGAACCAAAAATATCTCTCTCTCACACACACGCACACACAAAATACAAAAGTAGAAAATATATTTAGGAGTTTTCTTTTGCACATCTGTTTTAGGCTAAAGTAATTTCTACTTTTTTCCAGTACCACATGGATTTTTATGTTGTACCGTATGTTCACCAGCTATTTTTATAAACAGAATTCAGGGCTTTAAAGAAACTCATTTTTTAATTATGTGACTCTAAACTACAATCTCTCCATAATATACTCCAGTACAGTTCAGAATGGCTTGGTCTATTGTTTTTAAAACCCTAAATAACTTTCCCAGAAAATACAAATTACAGCAGAGCTTGCTAGCTATGCTATGGTTAAGGAGTGTCAGACTGGCAAATCCATATTTTCAGAAGTTACATATTATGGATTATAAAATCCATGCATATGGCTTTTATATATACACATGCATGCATACATATTACATATATGAAACCTGACATAAGAGATTTCTGACCAGTTGGGAAGATTTTGTCCCAGACCTGAAAAGTTTATGTTCTTCTTCCCTCTCCTTCAGATCTATACCATACAAATATAAATCTGTT